>NC_088959.1:600000-900000 GCF_010111755.1 Nakaseomyces glabratus
AAAAGAGGACAGCCGTGGTGGTAAGGAATTTACTTTAGATATTGATGTTAACGAGCAAATGTACAATCTTTCTATGGAATCATCTGATGACGAGCACACAATCCCTACCAAAAAAAGAGCAAAAGTTGGATCAAATATACAAGGAAATAGTCGTTATTTTGCTCAAACTGCTGCTTATGATATGAATCAGATAAACGCAAACTTGGGTACTAGAAATACAGAAGATGACCGACAAGCATCTTCAAAGATAAGTATCACTGAGATAGATGACATTTTGGATCTCTTGAAGGAAAGAGTGCCAAGCCCGCCTAAATTAGGTCACCTCGGTGTTCAGCGAGATCAACAAAATAGAGCTTTAGAATACATCAAATACACTGATGAATTAAAGAAAAGGATATTATATGTACTATCTAATTCCTCTACTACAGAAGCAATGCAGCATTTCAACAGGCATACCCAATCTGTTCTAGCTCACAAGACCATGGAATTAAGGCTATGTGAAAAACTTACTGAAATTCAAAAGTGTCAGCAAGGTGTTATAGAGTATTTCTCACGTACAGCTTTAGGATAAGTGCATGTGTTTCTGATGTTAACATCAAATACTATGGGAAAAAGACAATTGTGATATTGAAATGGGAGCGAAGTCCCTTGCTTAAGAACATTTCGATTTTGCTTTTTTTCACAATGTTTATCAAACCAGGTTTTAATACCGCTCAGTGGCAAGCTCATCATGGTGTCCCAAAAAATATACTGATGACGTAAGGCTACAGCTAGTAGTTGAGTGGGCAAAATAACAAGATACTCGAGGCGATTAAAATAACTACGGTGTAGGAAAGCAACTACTTCTTGAATAAAAAAAGATTAGGTAATTTGCTAGTACTAAGAAATTAGAGCAATAAGTTCATGTACCGATTACTTTTTTTTTGTATTTTTACCACTTTCAGGAATAAGTTTCATATTCAGTAATATACTATAGACTTCTACTCATAGTAGCTTGGGATTTAGCCCCGTTACGGAAGTGTCTTCTAGTTAAACCCTCGCACTTCCTATTCGTAACATCAGGCAAAGGGTTTTCTGGGTAAAGCTTAAGATATAGGAGGACTAACCCAGTAGCCCAAAAGGGAGAATAACTACAGCCAGTATGCCTGGGGATTTGAGAAAAGCTCGCAGAATACTTTTCAAGCTATCCCACTTAACTGATACTCATTCTTTTCTTTTTATTTAGCAGAGTTTTTTTTTGTTTATTTTACAATGACGAAAAATATCGATACGTGAAGATTTTTTTTTTGTTATCACAGATTTGTTGGCAGGAAAGTGATAGCATTTGAGAGCTATTCGCATAAACAACACTGTCGGAATGCGCATGCTAAGGAATCTCAATGTTTTTTCTTTTTGTATCCTGACGTTATTGATAATTGACGCAGTGTAGCAGTTTTACTTTGAACCTGCCAGTTCTAGTTCTCTCCTCCGGTTTCTTCAATCTTTGAAAATTTTAATAACAGTTGAAAAATTGGCCATTGACAAAGTAAAAATTGTTTATCATCTGTGCACTGGGTTGCTTGTAATGTTTCATTTTATTGAGAATTATATTCAGACCCTGAAAACTCGATGCTGTCAAGGCTTTTGGATTTTAACTAAATCACAGATACTTGCATATATTTCATAAATGGAAAGAAGAAATGGATCATACATTGTAAAACTTATAATAAAAAGTTCTAAATACGTCGACTGCATTTAGCCGTATAGCCCCATACCCTTCTGCTCAGATATAAGCTGTTTGTTTTCATTTTTTGGCATAAGAATTGTCTTTGTGTAAAGCATTGCTGTAAGTTTTCTTTTTATTTGGCCATATAAACACTTCGTTAACGGAAAATTGGTCTGGCGTTATAACATTGCTAACATAGCGTTTGTGTGGGTTTTCAGCAAGCATCTAATTATTGAAATAACTTGAAATTATTGGAGTAAATTGTCGCAATTATTATCACTCAAGATCTGTACCTACCTGTCTCTGCTTGACTTAAATCATCGGTTCAAATGGGAGAATCCAATACTGCAGCACCACCAAGCAGATCAAGATCTCTATCTGCATCTATAAAAGGCTTATTTGGGAAAAACTCTATATCAAGCAATGAAATCAATGGTAAGAAGGAGGCATTTGTACAATCTGGTACAAGAGAGGATCAGCGATATAATGAAGAACATCATTTAAAGAAAATAGACACGAAGGCCTCAGTTCCTAAAAAAGACACTCAATTGTCGCCATTATCAGCACCAGGTAGTTATTTGAAAAAGTCAACATCTATAGCGAGTTCCCTTCATTTGAATAGTGGAAAGCAGTCAGTTACTTCTAGTCGAGCACAATCCATTAGCTCGGATGGTAATGGGTTTTTATCACAAGAAAGCTTCATAAGTGAAGAGCATGAAGATGATATAGATGATACCACATACTATGATAAGTCAACGAGAGGTTTCACAAATCTCAGTAAGGAAGTTGAAAGTTACTCGATATCAAGAAAAAATAGCATTCAGCAATCAAGGAAGGCTAGCGTAGATGATAATGAAGTAGATAAGCGGAATGCTCATTTTCCTGATAGTGATACTACTATTGATAGTGTTTTGGGTGATAAAAATAAGAATCAGAAGGTAATGAATCAAATTAACAGTATTAGTAACATATCAAGGTCTGGCAGTGTCCCAGCAAATCCACCTATACTTTCTTCGAAAAGTAGAAGAGGAAGTAACGCTATGAGTATCAGATCACCTTCAGTGCGGTCTACCGCTTCGATTGTATCAGGAAATTCCAACTCTGAAGTGATTACTCCTAGTAGTAAACCAGCGACTCAAAATATATCGGAAGATGGCAATATCAAGAAGACCGATAATACACTGAAATGTGTTATTAATTCGAAACATTTTAAAGTGTACGAAAATGGCTTCCACGAACACCATTTGCCTGTTATTGATCTAGTTAAGGGTGATTCGACGGATTCTTTGAACTCTAGCACTGTATCCAAAGGAACAGAAGGAATAGAAATAAACAGGCAAAAGTCGTCTTTTTCTTTAACTGGGATATTTAAAAAGAAGAATGGTGACAAAATGAATGAACTACTAGATACAGAACCGTTTGGAAATGCATCTTCATTAATGCCAACAAAAGCTTTTTGTCCGCGTTATAAAACGAAGGATGGAAGTATGATTGAAGAGCCGCTTGAGCAGGAAACTACACATAAGAAAATACCTAAAATTGTCAACCCATACGCGGCAGTTGGTTCAGAAGAACTGAAATTAATTACAACCCTTTCTGATAAGATTAAAAAGGGCTTAAAAAACAAGGATGGGCAATCCAGAAGTGGGTCGCAATCAGGATCGGCCTCTAGTTCACTCCATACTAGCCCTGTGGCATCATCTACATCTTTATCCTCAAAATTTCATCACGCTTTGGTGACATGTTCAGAGAAGTATGGTGATCCCGTTGGAGTGATAGGTCATGGTACATATGGTGTTGTGCGAGTTTGTTCACGGCCTCTGCTAATTAGTGACAGCGCTCCATTTCCATCTTATTGTAATGATAAGAAGCTCTTTTTCGCCATAAAAGTGCTGAAGCCAAAGGATGATGAACAATTAGAAAAGTTCAGTACTAGAGTTACCTCAGAGTTTATAATTGGTCATTCTTTGAGTAGAAGACATAAAGCCCATGCACTGCAGAACAAGGTATGTCCAAGCAAAAGGCTCGCTCATAAAGCTCAAAGAAAGCTAGATTGGGAATGTCCAAATATATTGAGAGTGATCGATCTGATGGAGACAAATAATACATTTATAGAAGTTATGGAACTTTGTCCTGCTGGTGATCTTCATTCTTTGTTGGTTTCTAGATCACAATCTGGCAATGCTATTGGCTCTTTACATCCATTAGAAGCAGATTGTTTTATGAAGCAATTGCTCCGTGGTGTTCAATACATGCATGATCACGGTATTGCACATTGTGATCTGAAGCCTGAGAATTTATTGTTTCATCCGAATGGTCTTCTTAAGATATGTGATTTTGGAACCAGTTCAGTTTTTCAAACCGCTTGGGAAAAGCACGTCCATTTCCAAAATGGTGTCATTGGATCTGAACCGTACGTTGCACCAGAGGTATTTCAACTTGGAAAGGATTATGACCCCAGACTTATCGACTGTTGGAGTTGTGGTATAGTGTATTGTACAATGGTTTTTGGGCAATACCTCTGGAAAATTGCTATTGAGAATAAGGATTCTTTATACGCATCGTTCATATCCCAGATGAAAGATGAAAATCAGTTCTCACTATTTGAAGAGTTGAGGCATGTAAACGCTGATTTGAACAAACTCAGAAAAAATGTTCTTTATAATATGTTCCAGACCAATCCAGAAAAGCGTATAACTGTAGACAAGATACTGCATAGTTCATGGATGAAGCATACTCGCTGTTGTGTTTCGTACAACCATTCGGTGTAATTTTTATTTTATTTTGTCATACTTGTAATGACTACCTATTACTGCATTTTTCATTAGCATTATTACCTAAGATTGAGGGATAGGAGGCATTCGGTTTAGGATTTATAGATATTCAAAGCATTCCACACAAACGTCCCACTTATCTCTAGATTATAATTATTTTTTAATTTATATATATATATATATTCAAAAGCATCTAATTCTTTATTTCCAAAAGTACAACTTCAAGTCAAAATCCACAGATTAATTTCTTCAGTTTATTTTACATGTTTATTTAAGAGTTGGATAGTATTTATAGATAAAAGGGTTATGAAGTCTAGTATTCATTAGTAAAACAACGAATATATATGTTTTGCTTTGTTTTAGAAGTGGCATACCCCTCAAAGGTTTTGAATTAAATGAATATCTTTATTTTGCGTGCAAATGGGGGGAAATTCCTTTGCGATTAGTTCCATCTCCATTTTCAATAAATAGAATATATGATGCGTTCCAGAAAAGTTGATCGGTGAGCCTCAGGAAACTCAGTTGTTAACTCTTTCCAATTCTTCTCTACCAGCCTTGGTGTATAAGTACTCGTTGTAGTCTCTGCTGTTAATCCACCAGTAATAGTAAATACCTGCTGGGATCAAAACGTACAATGCTTGCGACTTTACTCTTCTAAAAGTGTTGAAGACAGCATTATGCATAGAGTGTGCTAGAGGCTTTTGAGCATATGGAGACACAGAGTATGAAGTAATACCCTTTTGCTTTGGGGAGCCAAGGTGACCCCACCATCCCATGTAAGCTTTAGCACCTGGAGGACTCATTGTAGTATATTATTGTTATGTATTAGTCTTTAGTTATTTGCTTTTCAAAATGGCCAAAAATAAAAAAGCTAGCTTTTGTTCCTAATATATACACGTTATAACCAAGGAACACAGAAAAAGGTTATTAGTGGGCGAAGCTTGTTATATACTATCCAGCTCGAGATGAGGGAGGGTGTTTTTCTCCTTCCTCTTGACACTATGAAGCAGATAGCTCTGCACTTCCCACATAGTTAGGAACTGTCCAAGAGCTCTGAAACGTTAAGTCCGATTCATGTTAGAGACTGTACTTCACTCATTGGTTTGGGACATTAACAGTTTACTGCGAGTACGGGAAGAGCACCGACGAAACGGTCCTCTCACTGAGTAAAGAAACAGTACAGTTTCCCACTATACGGTTCAACATACACTGGGATGTGATTGGCTATAAATCACGTGAATCACTAATTGCATATAATTATTATTTGATACGTAAGTTGTCACATGTATAACGTACAGAAGTACTATATCACATGGTATTGTCGTGTCTTGGTATTTGGTTTTGCTTACGGTAATAATCTCATGAGCTTCATAAAAGCTGCGAAGTTTCAATGATAGATTCGAGGAGCTCATAGCTCTAAAGGCAGGTTCGGTTATATGCTTGTGATTCCATAGGCCATCTGTACAGTATTGTTAGTTAAATCGGTAGTTTGCAGTGTGTATTTGCAAATTAATTTTGGCTGTTTTTTACATAGTTGCAGTCCCGGTAACTACTTCAGAAAGTTAAGGGAAATCACTATAATAGAAGATATAACATATTTTCATTGCAGAGTGGAGCCAGGTTAGCACTGACTATTTGATATCGAATTTTTGATGTCTCGTGTTGCTCAGCTTGATTCAGTGGTGCTAGATCAGGAAGTGGACCATCTGATATGGAATATATTCCAGAAGGATTTCAAAGTATCAAAGTATGCTGAGGAGTGCCAATTTCTGCTACGGTGTCTGGTGTTTATATGCGGTTCAAAGAGTGTAGATGGAGTTAACACAACCACGTATGGATCTCGACTCAGTGGTGTTTATTATCTTTGCAGAAAGAGAACTCTGTTTGTCTCTAACATTCTGATACATTACCTCTACAGGAAACTGTCAAACCTATATTTCTCTTCAAACAACATATCAGAACGGACATTGAGACTGTACAGATGGATTTCAACCCTGTATGGAGTCCTAGACCTTACAACTTTTCTAAGGTTCTTGTTGTCTGATGGAAACACAAAATATTTGTCTTTGACAAACAGACTATTGGGGATTGTAACTTCTGTGGATATGCTATCACCATCTAGTTTCTATCAGGACACTGTATATGCAGGACTAGAGTACCAAAATAGGCAATTACTATGGAATGCACTTTTGGAAGTGTTTAACTCTACACTAATGAACTCGAACAAGTACTTATGGGACACGAGAAAGAAAAGAGATAAGCCTGCAAATGAAACTACCTGCCCGGAATGTAATGGATTCCCTGTTAACCCATATCGCTCTTCTTGTTGCAGGGCCAACTATTGCTATATATGTGGAATGAAGGCTCTGGCAAGGGAACACTGTACAAATTGCGGCAATACCAAACCAGCAATGCAACAAGTATACTAAGTTTTTATTATGACCTCACGACTCTTGTAATGGCATCTCTTTTTTTAGATATTTATACGTTTCTATATTCAATCTTAAATAATATTCAGTTAAATCACTAAATACCTAATGAGTACCTCGTAATCAGCACCATCTCTTTGGGCGAACGAGCAAGGCCAAAAGTAGCCTATATTAATTAAAGGTGATAGGCAGACTAATTCTCATATCGGCTTTCAATAACTACTATCTAATCAAATAATCCATTTAACACATTTTATTTCTTCAAGGAATACTAGAAGAATTGGCTATGGAGATGAGCACAGTGAAAAGTACCATATTGTAATTAACTACAAGAAGACATTGAGGTTAGCATAAAGAACTATCCAGACGGGCAAACGTTGAAGACTGTCTAGGATACAGAATTTACACTTTATGATGAATAGGTTTCTTCAGAGCTCCCGACTACGTTTTGCCATATATAACCCATCTAAGGTACGATCCATTACAACATTGAGTTTTAATGACTTGAAAGATCCAAAAGTTTTTAGTAAATCTGAAATCAAGAACATACAAAGTTATTGGGTGGATCAAGGCAATCCCTATGCAGAAAGGAGCAGTTCACTTCTCGTCAACTGCAGCGTTTCAGAGTTGTCGAAGTATTTATCCAGGTTTAGTCATCGTTCATTTTTAGTGAGAGAGCTTTATCGAAGAGAGCTAATATATAACTCACAAGAGAACCCAGAAATTTGTCAAGAACTTATCAGAAATATCACCAAAAACAGCCCTGTCAAATTAGAAACATGTAATGATATTTTAGCATTCATTGTACAAGATTCTATTCGGACAAATGATGTGGTTATGGCAGTTAGGTTATTTTTGTTATTTCATAAATTGAATCCAAGTAAAGCAGTAGATGGTTCAATTATACAGGTACTGTTCTCTGCATTAGCTGTGAAAGAGCCTGGTGACGATTCTAAAAGCATTAGGGTTTGCATGAATATTTTAAACGATTTGAATAACTATGACATTGATTTCAAATTGAAAACCGGCACAGTGGTTAGATTGATAGATAAAGTATTAAATCTTAAAGACAATATTTTAGGAAAGGCATTTGCCGAAAAGTTTATAGAATCGAATTTCTTCCGGTCTTTAAGTAATGATGGTAAACTGGAGGTATTATATTGTATGATCGAAAACGGGTATAATAATAAAAATGATTCACAGGTGGTAATTAATTGGTTCCGCGCAAAGAAATATTGTGACCAGTTTTCCTCGCTAAAAGTGGATATAATACACATGTTGCTGAAGTTAGCGAACAAGGAAAATGGCTATTCATATATCGGTAATGACATAATTGAGAATCTGGAACCACGATATTATTGTAACTCTCGATTGCTGTTACCGGAGATAATAAAGTTTGTAACCCGAACAGCCGATTTAAAGAAAATACAAACATTGCTGAATATAATTGAGCAAAATATATCTGCATCTAATTACAACACCGTTTGGTTATCAAAAGATAATCTTTGTGCGTTATTGAAGATGTACTTGGATTTTGGGGATTCACAAGGTGTAGATAATACATTGAAACACATAAGTGATACATATGGTAGGATTGAGGCAATAAATCATGAGGTTTTAATTTCACACTTATTGGAAGAAGGAGGTCTTTCTAAGGTAAAGAAAGCTATCTCTCTTTTGTTTTCTTTAGAAGGAAATAGTTTCCTGATATGTGCACCAAAACTATTGAGCTATCTGTTACAGAGTGATCAGCTAGCACATGAAGCGGTAGTGCCAAACAGGCATTTGTTGGTTAATGAGATTGTAGAAAAAGCAGAAATATATGATCGGGAATATAGAACTAACTTTTGGGACCATCTGGTAGAGCTTTATTTTTTAAAACTCCTCGAGAGTGGTGATTCTGGAAATGGAGATATTAGAAAATCTTTGCTGCTTGCTAAACTTATCTTCATCAATTCTGTCAATAGTAAGACCAGTCCAACTTACAACCCTTTTTCAGAGACCAGCCCAGATATGCTTGTTGTTCGATTGAAACAAGCAAACATGGTAGAAGTTTTGAAACGCATTGCACAGGTTTCATTCCGTACCGGAAATGAAGATATACTTCAATGGTCATGCGCGCAGCTTTTTGGAGAGGGTTTTACAACATCCGAGGTAATCGTCGGCATTGTTTCCTCTAAAATTGAAAATGGCATATCTAACACTCCAAAAACTTATGAGCAGTTCTGGAACATGATAGACAACGAAATGCAAGCGCCAAGGCTATATGAGATTTTAAAGTAATTGTATTCTTTAATCTCAACTGAGAGTTATGTTAATAAATGCTGATTAGTATATAATATATTCTGGTTCTTTATACATATATATATATATATATTTAATAACGAATACATTTAGATTTTGACTGTTTTAGTATTTACAAGATGAGTTCATGTTTCAACGTGTTAATATTTTATTTAACTTTAGGAGCTGGTGGTAACATCTTGTTTTTGTTATTTGCAAATTTGCTAAAATCTCTCACCACTATCTGGCAGTTCACCTCTTCACAAAGTTTCTTCCTTTGCTTTTCTGGAACATTTTTTAAGAATTCTAAGCCTGTGCTACGCTCGAGAGCATTCACAGGTACTTCGAAGTCAGTTAGCTTCGTTTCATTAGGAATTCTGTCATTAGGTAAAACGAAAGCAGCAACAGCTATGTTATTTGTAGAATTGTTGGTCTTAGGCTTCTCAGCAACTATCAGTTTAAAGAAATGTGTTGGAACGGCAACATTCGGAGGATTTCCAATTACTTCATAAGTTACTTTATGTTTCTTCTCTATCGGGTCCCATTTGGGTAAGTACAAGGGACCTGTAACAACCCTCACACTGTCATACTTTTTAGTTAAGCCCCTGCAAAAGTATTCTAAATGTGCCCAGTAATCTCTATTAAAGCCCTCACCGACTTGTGGACTGATATTTGTTAAATAGAATGTGCTATCCATTGCTTCTTGTGAGAATTTCATGTCAGCCGCAGGTACTTGATGTCCTCTATCATAACCAGATCTGAAATAATCAGCCAACTTGCTTCTAAATATTTCAGGAATGGCTTCATCCTCAACAAAATAGGAATTCTTTCTGTCACCTTCTCTTTGTGACAGGGATTCGGGAGTCATATGCTCTACAACCCAATATGGGTTTCTAGTTTGACGATTGTAACAGCTGACAAATGCGCCTCTATTCTCTAAGTCATGAACTGGACCTGGAAATCCATACTTGAAAAACCCGCTAGCATTGATCTTTGTTTTGGGATCAATCACAATGCCAGATTTTACACCTGTGCTAGGTAGATTTGTTCTCTTGTTTTCTCTATTCAACACCAAATACGTAATACCTGAACCAAGGGCAAGCCCTGAAACACCAAGAGTAATATGCCTTGCAAGCATTTTACAATTGTTTTAAACTTATTAGTTGAGAATTATAGCAGCGTTAACTCACTTCAGTAATCATGACTTTTAATGCACCTCTGTCCAACGCATTTTCGAAAGCTCATCGCCTTTTCAACTATTTTTTGGAATTTTTGATCTAGTTTTTCACTTTTCAGATTTTCGGTAATTGGCTGATTATCAGCACAGTAATCCATGACATGATAATAAACTTGTCCGAGGTATCTATAAATTGTAAAGGTATTTAAAGTAAGTTATTGGATAAATACTCGGAGTTTGTTGTCATTCCGTCGTCCCATTTACCGAGCAAAACTCTTGAGATTAACAGTATGGTCATTGGCAGGTTGTTTGATATCTGTCTTTAATCCAGCCATAGTATCCAACGCTGCTTTTTGATCGTCATTTAAGGATGCAATTATTTCTTTCACTATAGTAGGCTCTAGACTTACAATTCTGTTCAATTCACGAATTGCTATATCCTTGTGGTTGGGGAAACTTTTAGCATGTGCAATGATGAAAAGTATTGCTATTGACACACTTTTGGAAAAGCTAGTCTTTTCATCTTTAGAAATTGTTGTTGCAAAGTATACCACAAGACTTATTATAATATTTGCAGACACAGAGTTAATACTTCCCTTAACCACATCATTATACATCAAAGGTAATAACTTTCTTGTTAGATACGAGCAAGCGGGAAGACTATTGCTTTGTTTGAGAATGCTTCTGATAGCATGAGCAGTTAAATCAATGCTATTTTCATCCTTTAGGCCAGCTATCAAGTGGTCAGCAATTGTATCTAAGGTACTCTCGGCGATGGAATTGTAACCATTTGTTATCATTAATAAATACGTAGCCATTGATGATTCTGATGTAATAGAGTTTACCAACTGTTCTTCAAGAGAAAAATAAAATATGTCTAGCATTTTTTGTTCATTCGACTTAACAAGGTCTGTTATAATTGACTTTAAAAGAGGTAGTATCACTGGCACCAATGCTTCATTTGAATCTGAAAGAAATATACGTCCAATAACGAATAGCAGGCATGCATATAAGTCGAGCTTAAATATTGCATCAAATGAAGGAATGTTCTGTTCTAAAACTTTAAACGTTTTTCTTAGCAGGTTTACTTCCATGCTGTTCAACTCTTTCCCCGAATTAGTAGTTTCTGATACTGTATGTTGAACAAATGGTAGGAGGTCTTTTATAATTAGCATAATAAGCCTTAAAAGCTCATACATTTTATCAATCCCACTTAGAAACAGTTCATGAGTATCATTAATTGAGATGTACTTTTTCATTAGACTATCTAAAATCTCAATTAGAAAAGTTTTCTCTTGAAGACTGCCTGTAGTTACTAACCTACTCAAGATATCTGTAATCTCAGTATTCAGGTCCTCTTCAAAAATAAAATCTAAAGGTAGAGGGCATTTCAATATACAACTCAATACTCTTAAAACATCTAACTTGACTAAGGAGTTGTCGATGTTTCTTACGATCTCTTCAAAGCATTGAATTACCAGGATATATGTGAATCCTTCGAGTTCATTTTCATCCAAAGATTTTAAAACTACCGATAGATCATGCTCCATTACACAGCTAATTCCTTGAATGAAGTTCAACCAAACAGAGTCATATAATTGTTTTTTATTAACAGATCCAGATTGTGACGTTTCTTTTGTAACTTGCTTTTTTTCCTCTTCATATTTAATCATGATATACTCTCTCAATGAAACAATCCAAAGAGGCACAAGAATAGGCCAATATTCCTTTGAGAATGATATTAGTTCCTTATCTTCGTTTACGTAAGCAGTTTGAACAATGTCAGCCCATGCGTTGAGTATACCCAACTCAATTTTTCTTTTGGCTTTTTGAGTTTGCACCTCAATACCCATCACTTTCATATTGGTTGTAGAGTCCGAGAAAAACGACAGTCCAGATACCAACAGTTTAGAAACTCTGGGGAGGTTGCCTAGTGGGATTACATCAGAAGTTATCAAGTCACCAGCAACTTCAATGGCAAGTCTAATAACCTCTGGTGAACTACCCCAATTAAATGATGGCATTATTGCACTTGTAATCTGTGCCTCTTGAATTCCCAATACATAGTCATTTGTATCTGCGTCTTTAATGTATGCATATCTTGTTAATAATAACTTGATGATATTAAGACCTCCTAATCTCATTTCTTCATTGGAAATAGATGATAGTTGATGAGCTAACTTGATCAAAGTTGGTATTTGTTCTCGGATATTTTCCTGTATAGAATCTGAGCTGAAGCCTTCATGACAAACTTGTAATATCATTCTCGTTAGCACTTTCCTAAAACGCCAATGAATATGATCGTTGGTAACTTCTTTTCCACTAGTTTCATTTACCTCATTTGCGAATCCTTCACTGTATTCCTTATTGGATTTATAATTCTCGCTATCCTTATCTAATTTCTGTGCTCTTTTGGCAATGTTAGAATCCTCAAATAGCCTGTCGGCGGAAGTGTTAAATATCTTAACTAGCTTTGCCAGCCAGTTCGGAATCTCCGACATGGTATTCAGCAGATATTCCTCGAAATATGATATGACTATTTCATTCGATGGGAATAAATTGAGGATACGCCAGGTAACAACTTCAAGCTTCTCGGGAAGCAAGCTGCCCTTCTGTAACCTAATCAATTGTGTAACAATTTCCAGAACTTTCAAGCAAGCTGTGGTACTAGCAGAACTAGGGAATACTTCGTTATTAATAGTTAGAGCTGAATTGAATACATTTGATCCAATACCAATGGAAATATTGTTGTCCAATATATCTGTAATTATTTTAATAAACAAATTATCTTTTAGAAGACCAACAACTTTGAATGTCGATATATTTTCGTAAATTTTTAGCGCCATATATTGTGATACAATATCATTCGAAAGCAATAAGGAGACAGATAATTCTTTAAATATTTCACTTTCGATTTCATTTAAGAATGATAAATTTGGTCCAAGTATCTCAGTGATGGTGCAAGTAATTTCACCCACTAAATGATGGCTGTTGTATTCACTAAAGTAATTGGCATTTATTATTGAAGAACCAAAAATCCCATATTTATCTGTTAGGAGAATCTCATCCAGCAACTCTAAAATAGTACCAGTTTCTGACGTGTCTAGCTGATAGTGTTTTTCTAGGAATATATTTAAAGCCTTAAGTGACCAATAATGAACAACTGGATGAGGGTCTTTGATTAAAGTTTTTATAACGTCAAGTATAGTAGAAAAAAAGGATGCTTGTAGAGTGTACTTGTATATATTTGCCAGCGACAATATCTCAAACGTTCTTAAGTAAGGTTCATCTGTTTCCGCTATTTGGTTTATAATCTTAGCCGTTTGATCATTTAATAAGGCTTTCGCATCTTCCTCATTAACACCTCGGCACATCGCCGCAATAATTAGGCCAACACAGTTAGCTTTCTTAGTTGCAATATAGCTATCATTAAAAAACTCTATTTTCCTAATAGACTCCAAAAGTAGCTGGCCAACATCATTGTCTAATGTAAGATTGCTGTTATGAATGTGTGTTAGAGTATCATGTAATGTTGTACATACATTTGCAGATACAGCTACACTTCTCATTGGAACAGTCATTTTTGAAAACATGGAAAGGTTTAATGATTCAATAACAGAGTATTGGATTTTTCTATTCAAATACGGAAAGACTGTTGCAAATAACTCCATTGAAGAGTCGATCAGAGATGTTGTGACCCTTACAACATCGTGGTCCAAAGGAGGTAAGTTCTTGTACAGCATCGAAAGTGAATCAAATAAAATTGTTGGAGATACAGCTCTTTTCACTTCAAACTCGTATGGCTGAAACCAATGTTTGATGTCAGTATATTTTAATTCTGACATTGGATACTCTATTGATTCTTTACCATTTTGATCATCGAATATCTTGCTTGATAGCCCATATGCAAAAGGATCACTCTGTCTTAGTAATGAAGATACACTGTAATCAACTACAGGATCTTTATCATCATCCTTACTATCAGATTTTTTTCCACCAATTTTCTTGACAGAATTTAGTATGGATGTTGTTTTCATGGTGTATAAGTTCACATCTGAGAAGTTTCTTAGGATCAATATTAATAACGAGCTGTTAAAATCAGATTTAATAAACTTTCTTAGACAAAGATAAACTTGAAGTATCCTATGTTCATTTTGAATCAAAGCGTTATCAATATTTTTTGATTTAGTTGAAACTGAATGATTGAAGTTGGAGCATTTTGTTAGGAGATATGAAACTTGATTTGCGAGATCTTCATCAATTTTGCAATTATTCAAAAATGAAATCAGGCAAGCCATTGCATGGTTCCTTATCTCTAGGTTTTTGTATAACTCGTCCTCAGAATTATAGGAAAATGTATGAGTTAGCAAGACTTTCCAGAATAACTGCAACTGAGGTTTTTGCATGTTAATGTATTGTTCATCGGGGTAATTCATTAGACCGGTCATTAGTATCCAGCAAATAAGCCCTTTAAAATAAACATCCCCATTGGTAGTGGTAGTGTGATTTTTTATATACGATGTTGCAAATACTGTAATGCGCATTATTAGTTCGTAAGGAACGAAATCACTATCACATATCTTTATAAGGTTTGCAATCATATAAGCAAGACCATGATTAACTGAAAAATCAAAATTTTCAGTGTTTTCGAAGTTTTTGGTCAATGCTGTCAATCCCTTCTCGATTACATCACTGATGAAACTAGGAAACTGTTTTAAAAAAGTAACAAACGTCTCAGTTGAGAATATTCTCAGGGCAAATATGTTACTTACCACAAGCTCTTCTAAGGCATCTTTCATTTTGAGTGCAAGAGATTTGTCGGTTGCAAAGGTCGAAGAGAGATCTTCTAACAATAACGTCAAAAGATTTAACTGAACCATTGTGGCCCATTGATTTTCGACTGATTGCGATAGAGTCTTAATAACCTCTTCAGTGCCTCCTTCAGAATCATCGGTTTTAATAGCTACAATATTAAGTAGCATTTGGCATTTGCTAGATTCGCCAATTCTGGGTAGAAATATTCTATGCATATATGTGAAATATCTCATATACCTCGATAATGAGTCTAGATGCTTCTTTTTTATATTATAATCAAGGAAAATTGTAGACAAATGTTTAACGATTTTTAGATAGTTTGTCCCCTTCAAATAGCTGTGGTTCACGTTGTTATTCAGACTAATGAAATGAATTAGGGACTCAAAACAACCAGACTTTATATCCCTGGATTTTGATTCACAAAATAATTGCACATAAAAGTCTAGCGCATCCTCTAAAGATATTAATTGTTTTGAAAAATGTAAAGAAAACAAGATATCAGCAATTGTTCTCGCAAATACGATTCTTGTTTTATCATTAGAAAAAGCATAAATTCCCATGATACTTACACATAATTTTGAATGGATATGCTCCAATAAATCATTTTTATGTTCTTTAATGTAAGTATCAGAAGTGTAATGATGGGACCAGATGTCTAATAGAGAAGCTATAAACTCGATTGGATACTCTTGATTATCGGTCGCCATAGAATCAAATATAGATTTCGAGAACTTAGATATTTTTGCGTAAATCTGTTGGTCTACATCTCTTTCATTTGCAAACCGTACTACACGGTTTATTAATTGCATTAGCGTTGTCATATAAGTCGCATGTCTGTATTTCGATTTCTCAATGTTCTTTTTTAAGCATTTTAATGCGGTGGTCATAATTATAGGTGCCAATGTGGATAAATCCTTCGGAAATGTTTCATTCATCTGGATCAAAATTGTTGAGGCAATGTCTTTTGCGATACTGTGAGTTGATGATTTGCTACTCGATAGCTTCTTCTTTTTCTTTTTGTCAGAATCATCTTCAGTACTACAAACTATCTCGTCATTCAATATTTTAGTCAGTAACTCCGCCATATCAAAAATAGCTCCTCCTTCTTCATCTTGCAGTAATTTGAGAAGTAGTGTGCATAGGTATGACAGCTTTAAAATAACCAAGTGAGAGTTTTGATTTTCTTCTGACTCTAAGCTAGTTGAGTATTTGATATATTCGGTAATTTCATTCTTCTTTATTTTAATTGTTTCCATATCCTCTGTAGATATGATCTTCGACTCGTCATCTAAGGTCGCAGCATACTCGATACAATCAATTGTCCACTTCATCAAGGTGGAATTGAGATCATTGCTTGCTCTAATAAGTTCCAATAGACTTTGAGCTGCCATTTTATCTCGATATATTTTAATGTGTAACTAATTTTTAGGCAGCAGTTGGAGAGGTACGTTATATGTATGCCCTTATTTTGAGCGTAGGTTGAAAGCCCTAATATTTAGAACCGGTTTATCTTGACGTTGTTGGAGTTACGGTTAAAACAAATGCAGTAAAAAGTTCTCAACTTATCGTAGAATTCTTATTGTCTGGTACTTTCTAGGCTCTACCTTCTAAAATAAAAGCATTCAATGGATTTTTTAGTTTATGGCTTCATACTGTTACATTGACGATAATTGTGATATATGGTTTGGTTCAGTGGTTTACGTGATCAATGACGGAAATACTATACATCCTCATTTGAAGTTACAATTTATGTTGAACACGTATTTATTCATGAAACTGCCTTAAGAAGACGCTCCAAATCAACTATGAGGATACATCTTCAAATTTCAGAGCTTTAATTTTTGATCGATCTTATATGGAGGTCATATTCGGAAGAAGTTGTTCATATTACAATTCAATGCAAGAGAAAAGCGTGGACCGAAGTCATGATGATAGTAAATAATACTGTCAATTAAAGTCAAGTAGGCATATATAAACTACTGATTAATAAATATGGTTTTTGATTTTTGAATTAATTAAATAGTTGGAAAAAGCAATAAAATAAAAACTAACAAAACTAACAAACAATGATTGCAAATGGCGTGTAATGGAAGGGGGGGAAAAACAAATAAAACAACATGTTTCTATACTTCGTGACAATGCGTTTTGTTTCAGTTAAAATAAAAAATTAATAAACGATGAAATGGAAAAACAAAAAGGTCTAAATTTTAATATTAGAACCTTTTAACAAAAAATTGTAACCGCGAGTGTACAATAGATAAAGTGTGTAAAAAAATGTAATAAATCATAACTTTATAAGTTGTTCGTAACATTGGGTATTTCTCTCAGAAATGCCCTTTGGACACTCGTGATAGTTCATGGCTTTCGTCTTTTCTGAGTAAAGTATTAAGAACTAATAGAGAAAAAATGAATAAATAAAAAAATGAATAAAAATCTGACTGTTTTCATGAATATGCGATATTTTCTTTGAATTTGATAGTGGAGGGAATATAATTTGTTTCTAGGAATATCTTAAAAGTTCTTGCCTTTTGGACGTTTTCTTGATCATTTCTGTCTGCAAAAGAAAAGGCGATCTGGTCAATTATTGAATTCAATTCATTCATATTGAAAGGATAAGTAATGCCTTCGTTTAAATATAAAATTCTTACCTTATCATCCAGATAAAAGGATTCGACAATGTTGTTGAATAGTGCATCAATGGCAAATGGATCAATTGCGCTCCAAATGCTAACCAACTGGTGAATTTGACGATTTGACAAAATCGGCAATTTTAAATAAGCCTTGAACCTCAATAAACTTTGTAGTTTAGTTCTAAAAACTTCTTGAATGCTACCATCTATATTTCCAAAAAAGGAAACTGCATCATCCAAATTATTGAACATTTGAGACAAAAGCTCATTTTTTACACTTGGAAGATTGATTTCGCTGCTTTGTAGCTTACCAGAACTTCTAACCATATCAAACACAGATAGAATTCCAGCAAATGAGTTCTGAGTAGATAAAATATTAGCTAACTGTAAGGTATTCTCAGGTGCGTTATGCATAGCTACATCGCACTCAAAACTCTTTAAGAAATTTGCAAAACTGAAGAGGTCCATTGTCTTATGGGGAGTGCGCAAATTGCTAGAGCGAACCACTTCGATCGCACTATCAATTTGACCATTGTTGATCAAATATTCGACTTGTAGATCAAGGCCATTAGATCCCAAGGTATCTCTGTATTTATCGAAAAGTGCCAAAAATGATCCATAATCGCCAGTCCTTATAAATGACTTTAAGAGAACGTTCAAATCCAAAACAGGACATGATTTATTATACTCAATAATTTCTTGGTAACATTTTTCTTTAAACAATTGACCATATATGTATTTGATAGTTTCTTTACGTTCTGCTTGAACTGCAATGCCTCTGAATTTTTCAGGGAAGTTGATTCTATTAACAACTACTTCAATATTACCACAATTTTTAATGAAGTTCACCATTGATGAGTCTCTCATATTTGGTAGGATATATTTGATGGATTTCTCGTCAGTCAATAATAAGTTGGTTAATTCGGTTGAGGTTGCGTGGAATGCAAGGATGTTGGAGATGTATTTGCATTCATCTACTTCATCAATTGGTAATTGCTTTAAGATCTGTCTGCAAATATGTAGATCAGACATGTTATTTGATAATAAAGTCTTGTAAGTATCATAATCGAAACAATAGCCATCGTCCAATAGCTTTTTGTACTCTTTGATTCCTGTCGATGGAGATACTCTAATCATTGACCCTAAGGATAGTGGGTAGGACTTGTCCCAATCACCAGGATGAGAGAAGTAGTTGATTAGGTTTTCAGGAGCATCAATTAATCTTAGTGCTTCGCATGTCGTTTCGCTGATATGGTTGGGATCAAAATTCAAATTCATGTAGTTTGTACATAAAGTTTGAAACTTTTCGATAACTCTCAACTTAAGTTGGGATAAGTGTTCATTATGCTCTACCAAAGGGAAAGTTTCGAAGTCAAGAAGTCTTGTAACTAAAATGGCGTGCAACTGTATTAGCTTGGCATAGTTAGAGTGAGTTTTTGGACAATTCCAAGAGTTTTCAAATATAGATAAAAAGCCTTGGAAATTAATTTTATTAGAGTCAACCAAGTGAAAGTTGCGGCAGGATTCTGTGAACAGATCCATTTCTGTGATCGCACTCTTCAAGCTTTGAGAAGCAAAATTATCTGCAATCGCATTAAAGAACATGAACACATCTTCAGGTTTCTCCGATTTTAGTAGTAGCTCACCTTGGTTTTGGATTAAACGTAATAGATAATCTTCTGGACATTTGACTTCTTTCAAGTAAGCAAAAATGAATGGGTAAATACCTGTTTCAAAAGTAAATCCCTTAACAATGGCCTCTTCCAGAAGTTTTAATACAATTTGGGTGTCTTTTAATTGCAGAGCAAAATCCATCAATGAGTTTAATACGGATTCTAGGCCCATAGGGTACAATAAGTATTCTGATAAGTTTTCCCTATTTTCCTTGAACACTCTCCTCATTGGGAACATATATTCGTAAACCTTCTTTGTTAGACCCCAGTCCTGAAAGCAATTAGCCAGCAGAGTCAAATAAAACTCATAAGAAAATTCTGGGACCCAGGACAATCTGTTGAATTTTGACCATAAAATGTGGGCTTTGTTGCAGTCGATCTTACTGACTGAAATTATAAAGGTGGACAGCATAGTAGAGATATTTTCAGCTGAACCATTTTCGGCTCTAATCTTAGAAATGAATGTTTCCAAGAACTTGGAAGCCAAGTTCAGTTCACCACATTCGACTAAGCCGGAAACAAACATTGAGTATACTTTGTATTGATCTTCACGGATTGACATGTCAGTTGGGTCGTCAATCAACAACTGCCTGTAGTCTTCGTATAGTTTCTTGATCGAGTCCAAATCGTTATTCAGGCGTGCGTAAGATAAACACGAAATGTAATAAAAGGAGTCCTTCTTGTAGTTTGGTAATATATTGATGTACTGTTGCAAAGCGGATAATTGAATGAAGGATGGGTACAAGTTTGTCGATAGCAAACAGTAGTTTATGACGTCGTTAGATAGGTTCATGTCCTTTGCAGCCATTATTGTCTGTAGCAGTTCACTACCGATCTTGTAGAAGTCGATACCGTTTCCATTTTTGTTCTTGAAGGCCACTATAGAGCTCTTGAATAACGTCTCTAGCACTATGTTGTAAATCTCTAAATTTGGCTTAATTCTATTAGTGATGATGTCCTGGTAGCAACTCAAGAGCTCGAAGACCTTGTTGTCTATATCAAGATCGTCCATTTCTCTGCGTGCCAAAGAGATCAGCACTTTTGTGAGGACTTCGCGGTCCTGGATGGCGATGCCGTTGCGCTTCAGGGACTTATAGAGGGCGTTTATGATGTTGTAATTGCCCTTTACGAAGTGTTTGTTGATCTGGTCTATGTGTGTGCTCAGGTAAGTCTGTGGGTTCAAGTCATCGTCGGTGTCCTTCTCCCAGTTGTATTCCTTCTCCAGCTCCAGCAGGTCTGCGGTTTGCAGTGCCTCCGCTGGTGTGAAGTGGGCCGCTGAGGCGCGGCTCTCGATGTTAGTGGCATTGCTAATGAATCTCTTCTGCACGAACTGAGTCTTGCTGTTGTCGTTCCTCTTGCACAGACCCACCATGCGCTTGTTCTTGCTCTTGTGCTTGCGCCCGCCGAGAGTGAGGTCTGTACCGTCGCCGGTGGCCACATTAGCCGTCACGGCGCTCGCAGCGTTCACAGCGTTGGAGTCGTCGTGGTCGTGGTGCAGCGCCAGCACACACTCGAGGTTGTTGAAGTTGTTGTTCGCGACCACCGCGGGGTGCAGCGCAGTGGACGCACCGACTTCCTCCGGCACCACATGGTGCAGCACCTGCCTGTTCCGCATCTGCTGGTAGTAGTAGTACCCGTTGTCGAAGAAACTCGTCGACGACTGCGCAGCAGTCGCCGTCGAGTGGTGGTAGCCCTTGGCGTACAACTTGTACTTGAACGACTTGAACGCCATTGCTCTGTTATAAAGCTTGTGCTTGTGCTTGTGCTTGTGCTTGTGCTAATGCTAATGCTAATGCTTGTGCTCGTGCTTGTGGGTTTTGGCGGCTACGAGAAGTTGGGAGATCTGTGATTCGCAAGGCCTTATATACCCGGGGTGGCAGTCCCTGTCAAGGAAAAAAATTTTCCCGCCCTAGTACCTGCCGCAGGCGGGCGCAAAACACCACACAAAAGGTACAGCGTTCCCCTACGTCAATCCCGGGGCAAAGAAACCCTCCACTAACAAACCCCCGCACAGAACAAAAGACTGTGTCAAAGAGTACAGTGCCGAGACGAGTTACGACTGCACTTAGAAACCCCCGCGCGCGCAAAAAGCGTTTTGACTTCATCCCGACTACTCGGCAACCCGACTGCCCCCCTGGCGACTAAGAAATCGAGAAAGAAAAGACGCTGAATAAACACTGCGGGGGGGGGGAGCCGGGAGGGCCGGAAGGGCCGGGGGCGCCGGTGGGTTCTCTGATATGATTGGTTCGTTTTAAGTGTTACAACGTGATTATTGTGAGTACGTTGTGAGTGAGGTTTGGATGGGAGGGATAATGGGCTTCGCAAAGCGTAGGGTGATGATATATAGGGTTCTGTAGTTACAATTGGTGACTGGGCTTGGGAGGGATAAGAAGTTACAAATGAATGTAGAGAAGGTAATTACATAAAGATGAGTACTGGTGACTTTCTGAGCAAAGGGATTGATCTGGTGCAGAAGGCGATTGAGTATGATACTGCTACGCAGTACGAGGAGGCGTACACAGCGTACTACAACGGGCTGGACTATCTGATGTTGGCGCTGAAGTATGAGAAGAACCCGAAGTCGAAGGAGCTGATCCGGGCGAAGTTCACGGAGTACTTGCAGCGGGCGGAGCAACTGAAGCAGCACTTGGATGAGGAGCAGGAGGCGAAGAAAAAGGAGTCGACCTCGGTTGGTGCTGGCTCTGGCTCTGGCTCTGGCTCTGGGAAAGACGATGAGGATACAGAGGACGGTAAGAAGCTGCGAGGCGCGCTGTCGGGTGCGATACTGTCGGAGAAGCCCAATGTTAAGTGGGAGGACGTGGCGGGTCTGGAAGGTGCGAAGGAGGCGTTGAAGGAGGCCGTGATCCTGCCGGTGAAGTTCCCACACTTGTTTAAAGGTAACAGGAAACCCACATCTGGTATCCTCCTGTATGGGCCTCCGGGTACTGGTAAGTCCTACTTGGCGAAGGCAGTGGCCACAGAGGCCAACTCCACGTTCTTCAGCGTCAGTTCGAGTGATCTGGTGTCCAAGTGGATGGGTGAGTCCGAGAAGCTCGTGAAACAGCTGTTTACAATGGCCAGGGAGAACAAACCCTCGATCATATTTATCGATGAAGTCGATGCATTGACAGGGCAACGTGGTGAAGGGGAAAGTGAGGCCTCGAGAAGAATTAAAACGGAGTTACTGGTCCAAATGAACGGTGTCGGAAACGATTCGCATGGTGTCCTGGTCCTTGGTGCAACGAATATACCTTGGCAATTGGATAGCGCTATCAGAAGAAGATTTGAAAGAAGAATATACATTCCATTGCCGGACGTAGCCGCAAGAACCAAGATGTTTGAGATCAACGTGGGTGAGACTCCATGTTCTCTAACCAAGGAGGATTACAGAAACCTCGGGCAAATGACAGATGGTTACTCTGGTAGTGATATTGCCGTTGCTGTTAAAGACGCTCTGATGGAACCGATAAGAAAAATCCAGGGAGCTACACATTTTAGGGACATATCAGATGACCCTGACCATAGGAAGTTAACTCCTTGTTCTCCTGGGGATGAAGGTGCAATTGAGATGAGTTGGACTGATATTGAGGCTGACGAACTAGAAGAACCAGTATTAACTATAAAGGACTTCTTGAAGGCTATCAAGAACACTAGGCCAACCGTTAATGAAGAAGATTTGAAGAAACAAGAAGACTTCACCAAGGACTTCGGTCAAGAAGGTAATTGAACTTTGTTTCAAATTTAATTGTTTAATGAGACTCACTTGCATATTTAGATCTTTATTCTGCATACTTAATTAGAAACGTTATGTTTTTAGATGAATGGTAGAGCTACTTTGTAATAGTTAATACTGAACTGTGCTATGTCTGCGTATTACAGCATATCTACATCACATATAACCTAAACATAAATTTCTCGTTGCTAATAACATTTCATTAAAAGTATATACTAATGCTTTCATAACAATATAAAAACCACATCATTTGTAAACAGCGGTGTTATTTTCGCTATCTGTCACCTTAGCACTCTCGATCTTAACCTTGACAATAACAGTGTTATCACCTAGAATGAAAACCTCAGCGTCTGGATTAGTCTTCAGAAGTAATTGCTTGTAGAATTTAGATTCCTCAGTAGCTGGATTAACAATCTTTGCATGGCCTTTGATATTAGCACTCATTTGATTCAATTCAGCCTGATTTAGTTCATGCAATAGGTTAAGCAGTTTGCTTGGATGTGAGTTTGGAATTGCACCGCCCCCCGTACCGGAAGCAGGATTCAGCTGTGTAGAAGCAGGATCAGGTGTTGGGGTCTGTGATAAACTAGCTTTCCTCACAGATAAATTATTTGCTGTAATCCAATCATGAAACAAAAGTGAAACGGGAGGATTAGCAACCATATTATGGTATTTCTCGGAATCCTTGTTGGTAGCAAAAATTATGTAATCATTCTTGTCATTCTCTTGATCAAAGGTTTTATCTCTTGGAATATATGAATAGTTCATCAACGATACAGATGGAACACAATCCTTAGAACATGTACCAACATGTACATACTTGGAAGTTTTGATTAAGTGAATCAAATGTCCTGGAAATTTTTCAGTACAAGGCATTCTTGTTGTGTTGTATGCAACCGATTAGATATTTATAATAGACACTGATTCGATTAACAGAAGATAATAGTTTGAAATGCAAGTACTATAGAATATTGTGAAGAGATACAACATATGCATTGTCTTAAGTCTTTAAGGGTTCATTATATAATTTTTGTTAACTTCCATAGTAAGTTTCGTAGATTAGTGATATCATTTTCGATGATAATGGTGTATTAGTTATTATTGTCATTAAATATGTATTAGCATTAGGTTTTGGAAAATAAAAACATATTAATCATTAGAATAGTATGCGCAAATACTATATTTTGGTAGGCAGCTTTCTTTTTGGACCACGACTGCGTGATTTATTTGGATGACTTAGAGATTGTGTAGTATGCGGTTCTTTTTTACTTAACAAGTCTCCAGTTGTTGCAGCTCTAGGTGGTAAATGACCAATATGCTTGCTCCCAATTTGGCCTGATGTATTAGCTCGTTTGAGAACGGATTCCAACTTATTGTTAATGCTCTCCGGCTCTGAGTCTGAAATCTCAGATTCCTCACCATTGTCCTTTTGTACATTTTCTGTCGTGGAGTTTTTATTCTTCATAGATTCCAGCTTCTTAAGTGCTTCAGGCATAGAGACTTTCCGTTGAGGAACTGGGGGTCCTTTTTTATTCAGTTTAGGAAGCATGTCAATTGACTCCTTGCTTTGGGCAACAGATTTCTTATTCTCAGTGTTCTTGGATAAATTTTGAGCTTTCAATAAGGCTTCCGGAATAGATGGCTTACGCTTAGATACAGGCGGTGGAGTTCTTTTGTTTAGGACTATCTTTTGAAACTCTGGCTCAATTTGTTTACCATCCCCCCCTTTTCCTGTCTTGTCGACCTTTTCTAACTCGATATCCTTCAATTTTATATCCTTCTTTGGCGGAACTACAGGCTTTTTCTTTTCAGCTTTTGTTGTGAGTCCTCCAGACAAATGGTAATTGCCTTCATTACTCGGTTTTTCACTCAAGGAGGATCTGGAGTTCTCTTCTGAGCTCAATACCGAAACTATAAAACCGTCTTTTTTGGGCGAATTCAATTTAAAATGCTTTTCCTCTATAGTTTTCATCTTCGATGGCGATTGAGGCGGTGATTTCAGTTGGACTGATTCCAAGAAATCGACATTCCTTGTTGGTTTTAGTTCAGGTCCTTTGTCTTGATCTTTATAATTACTGGTAGTTAGTTTGTTATCTTCAAGTGATTTCAAAAATGTCTTCTTTTCTGGTAATGGAGGTTTTGATTTATTTTTATCTGATATTGATGACATTTCTTTGATCTTGTTTGAACTATTCACATTATCTGAAACCACATCAAGTTTTTTTGCCGTTATATCGTCCTTATACCTTCTTCTAGGTAGTAACGGAGGAGCAGATGTTGTACTCTTTACAACATTCTCAGAGCTAGCACGATTCCTGGAAGGCAATGGTGGAGCTTCATCTTCACTCTCTTCTCTTACTATTACTGGTTCATTGTGAAATATAGGTTTAGAGTGCCTATCGGGGATGATATGGCGAACCGGCTCAATATGGCGATGATGTCTCTCGGATAGATGCTGTTGTTGCTGTTCCATTTTGATTTTCTGCAATAATTTATAGTCTTCTTCTGAGACAAGAAATTTCCTATCGTCTTCTTTATCCAATCCAATTACTCCAACTGGCTTCTTCGAACCAAAACTCTTCTCATAATTAAACGCCGATTTATAAACTAAATTACCATCAAGTGTATCATCGTTTTCTATTGGGGTGGTACTCAAATGCTGCGGTTTCTTCTTCACAATTGGAGGTTTATTGATCTTCCCGTCAAGATCCTCAACCCGCTTTAAAAACTCTTCAACTTCGGCATCTTTGGTCATCTCTGTACAATTCCAATAGCTTTCAAATCAATTACAGCACTTTCACCTGACAAATACAAAAATCTATTTCAATACTATGCTATATTGTTCATATTTATCATTTCTATTTTAACTATTTTTTAAATGGCAATGGATGCAGATCAAAATAAAGAAGTGTGATCACTCACAGAAAATTGAGTGGGCTATCTCAAAGCAAAAAGATATTATGTATTCGCCTATTATTAATGTACAAGGTATGTGGAATGATTGTTATATTCTATATATGCTTTGTGCAGTTTGCACTCTAACGTAATTTAATTGACCTTCTTCTGGTGCTCAAGTAGGCTTGGAAACCACAGAACACAAAGAACACCAAGTAAACTAACGCAGCAAGATACACCGTCTTTGCAACACTACAATAATAAAAACAACCAAGTAGATAATCCATTTTCAAGATATTGATTTCGGTTATTCATATGGCATGATTAAAAAAACAGTTAGTAAAGCATTCTCCTTGATGTGTCAAATGGCAGAAAAGGAAACTTTGAAGATATTGTAAAAGATAGTTCAACATACGCTGGCCCGTCCTCGGGATCGTTAATAGATCCCACAAAGGATTCATGATTTGTGTTAAACAAATGTGCTATTACCGATAGTATCACCACCCCAAAAGCGGATAATATTGTACAAAACCAAGCTTTACCACTCTATTTATAACTTTCCAAATTGCCTATATTAAAAACATAAGCCTTTCGAATTTCTCAATTGTTAGTATTACAGGATTCCATGAATAGGTAGATCATATTCTTCAAAGTTAACATACAGATACAACTGGATTCATTTCTTCTAACCTGTTTCAGTTTTGCGTTATTAATACAATTGCCTTCAAACCTTTAGCGACAATATTAACCCGGACTATAACTAAGGCAAGCTTTTAACTATATAATAGTGGCAGATCTGCTCTTTTACATTATATACTTCGCTATGTGACGTATTACCTGGTCTTGAAGTTGCTATCGAACACTCCCTCGCTTCATTTGCAGGGGAACACATCGAAAGATTAGGCTGTTAGTTGCTTAAATGCCGGGTAATGCGGTGCTTGAAGATTCTCTAATGTGACCGCGTCTTTCGTCTCGAAATATCAACAAATTACAATGGTCTCTTGGCCCAGTTGGTTAAGGCACCGTGCTAATAACGCGGGGATCAGCGGTTCGATCCCGCTAGAGACCATTTATTTTTGTCTTTTGGTCTTTTGTTGTTGAATTCTGTTAGACAACCAGGTAAGTGGGAAATTGAATGATAGACAACGGTCTGTACCTTTCTCTGTCTTTTTATTTTTTTTTCAATTATGCCATAGCAGTATTATCAATGCCCTGATATTTGCTTCAAGAGATATGAGATTTACTAATATACAATGCTAATCAAAATTTACTAATATTACAAACCATCAAATTTGGTAATACCATGAGATAAGTTATTCTCATTCTTTTTAAACTTCTTATTCTTTTTATCCTTCACTTTTAGTGATCTTTTCTTGGGAGGCTCTTCTTCATCAGAAGTAGGTTGATCAAGTTCTTTCCACAGTTCTTCACGATCGTCGTGATTGTCGTCATCATTGCTGTTATTTTCGCCCTCACTACCTTCTATATCACCAGGAAGATCACTACCAGTACATTCTTCCAGGTCACTGTCAGATTTAGAGCTGGCATCAGATTCAACTTCCGATTCTGAACCAGATCCTAACTCCGAGTCGGAATCGGAATCTTCAGATGAGGACAAACCGGCTTCTGAGTCGTCATTTATATCTGAGTCTGAGTCTGAGTCCGAATTTTCTTCCTTTGGTACTTCCCAAATTTTCAGCTTATCCATACCGCCTGAAACAAGTCTGTATTCGAAATCGAGATCTAGCATACCTACTTCATCAAGTCCACTGTGCTTTCTAATTTCAACAATTTTACCACGCTTAGTGTCAACCTTATACAGTAAACCGTTGGAACAACCACACCAAACACAGTTATCGTCTTGGAGAGTTGATATCACGGTATCGATACTCTCACCCTTTGCAATCTTCACTCTCGTCAGTTGATCTTCCAAGTCGTTCTTCTTAGGTTTCCAAACAGTCAGTGTCCCTTCACCCATACCACATACTAAAGTATCACCCTCAATTGGATCCACAAATGCACCACACAAAATTTCGTCCTCTTGGTCATCGCTACACATGATATTAGAGAGCTCTTCCTCGGTTTGGTTCCCACTGTTCTTCTTCGGTTGCTTCATCTTGGGCTCTCTAGTGTCCCAGTAGGCCAGCGTAGTTTGACCCAAGGAGATATATTTGTAGACCGACCTCTTGCAGAATTGGAATATGTCGTTGATGGCATCTCCCCCGTGGATCTTGGTCAGAGTGTTCTTCGTAGTCAGATCATTACTGTCCAGCACCACGATGGTGCCAACTTCATCACCCATCACCAGGAAATCATGGGTAGCCGACTTCACCAGCTTCGTGACTTTAGAGCCACCATCCAGCGTCACCTTCTTGACCACTTTCCCGCTATGCGTGTCCGCCTTCTTGAGAACGTTGTCCGCACCAATAGTGTAGACATGCTTACCGTCGTGGTCAATGGCCAACGCACGCACACTGCCTTTGTGCCTCTTGGTCCTCCACAACAACGTCACCCCACTGGGCAGAACAGGATGCTTGTCCGCGGCGTCCACATCCACCACAGTCCACAGCGTCTGCTTCTTCTCCTCAACCTTCACAGCCTCCTGCACTTTCCTCGCCTCCCGCAACTTCTCAGTCAGCAGCTCAGCATCATACCGATGGCACAGCACATGGCCCGTAGCCAGCGCACTCACCACCATAGGCTCCTCGGGGTGACACACAAACTGGAACAACGGCTCCGCATACCGAAACTCAATCACAGGCAACTCATCAGACTGCACAACACTCGTCTTCTTCTTCCCCATCTCTTTACCCTGTATACAATCCACAACACAACTCAAAAGTTAGACCCTCCTTGCCTTAACATAGTAGCGATGAGCTCATATAATAATTTTTCACTTTTTTTCACTTTTTCCCGCTGCTTCTTTGGATGTGCAGGAAAATTGAAAAAATATTGGGAATCAGCGATGAGATAACATTATACGTACCGCACCTTGTGATATAAACGTATAACACTACCAAAATACTCCGAATTATCGCAGCATACGAATTGTCCTCTTTGTAGTCCGTATTGAGTGAGGTGTATGGGTTTCACCATTTTTTACGGGCTTTTTCAGGCTTTTGTCCCTCTAGTCTCTTTTTGCCTGATTTCGAGTGCTGCGTGTGTACAAATCGTGAGATCTGGCGATCTTTTTCCTTTATTTTAGGAGTGTTTATAACTCTCAGCGGTTGCTATTCCCCCCCATTGCAGAACCAGGGTGTAGAGGAAGACAAGATTTTCAATTATCTCGAAAAGGTACAGGGCGTAAGGTTTGTCTTTTGTTTTTTTTTGAGAGGAAAATGAAGAATTTGCTCTGGCCCAAGAACAGGAAGTCTAAGAAAGCCAGTGCCGGCGGAGCCGGCACGGGCTCTGACGCAGGCACTGATGCGTCCTCGTCGCTTCGGAGTACTAGCTCGCTGTCCGTGAATAAGCTCACGCACAGCAGCTCGCATGGCGCGTCGCTGGATAACTACATCGCGCAGGCTAAGCGCGGGAGCCGGAGCTCGCGATCCAGCCAGAACTTGCTCGCGTCGAACAAGAGCAAACGGATGAGCTCCGCCAACATGCGCAACATCACTAACCCTGAGAACACAATGTCCAGCGGCAACGAACAGGCGCACGGCTCTGGAAAGCTCGGCTACGGCGCCCTGGGGAAGCTGAAGGGATCGGCCTCGCGGTCCCAGGTGTCGCTCCACTCCATGCGACAGGACAGCGCCGGCTCCACGCATCAGCATAGCAAGGAGGAAGCCGGCTCGATCCTCTCCGATGACGTGACAAGCATAGACTCCAGGAGATCACAACATCTGTCCACCTTGGACTCATCAGGGAAAATACCCGATCACGTGAACGTAAACAGTAGCAGAACCTTCAGCAAGTCAAGAGAGTCCCTGCAATCCATCTCGGGCAAGTCGTCCACTTCGCCGCAGCCTACGCACACACTCCTGCACGGGGCTTCAGATGACAACAGGAACACGCTCGCGTCAATTGACTCGAACATAACCGAAACAACGATTATCAGCGACGGCGGCCCCGATAACGTAAACTTAACGTTTGAAAACTACGACGAAACGGTGCTGAAAGTGGGCTGGCTGAACAAATCACAAGGTCAAGTCACAGTACCGTTGAGTTCTACGCATTCTACCAGCGGAGTCACTACAACAGCTGCCGATTATCAACCCAGAAATAGAGAGAGCAGAATATATGAGACTAACACACTAGATAGCTCTGATGATATGAGCGGGAAGACTGTGACAACTCTGCCTGACTCACAGATAACAATACCTGATTATAGAGTATTTAGAGCTCAATTGAAAGGTTCATTACTGACTTTATACAAGAGCTCTTTGGGGTCCCATGTGAAATGCTTTGATCCCAGCTTAAAGTCTCTTGAGAGCGATTTGACTACAAAAGAAAGTAATAGACAATCTGTGATTCCTTCAAAAAGTAAGCAGAAAAGTAGTACTAAAAATGATGTCATACCGAAATCAGTCACATTAAAACATCTAAGCGTTACGGGACCTCATCCTGATCTCAAAGTTGATAAGCATGGAATTGTTATCGGCGGAACTGTAGAGGCCATATGTCATGATATATTATTCACAACAAAACCCATTCATTTATTGCACAAGAAACACTCAAAGATCTCCAACAATAATTCAGATGATGACGTCGAAGTCCAAAAAAGTCTTGTTAATTTCCTAATTATTTTACCGATGCTGGATCATTTTATCAAATTTATTATAACGTTCAATCAATTTGGTCTAACTTTTACAAAACACAAGTCTAAGATTAGTTCCACATCATCACAATACGTTCGAATCACAGAAGTTGTAGATACTCAAATAAGCAACAGGTTAGTCCTGGTCATAAGAACTATACTAGAATTCACTCCAGCCTATTTACTCGATGACAATATCTTCCAGTCCATTATAACTCTTATCGATACAATTTCGTTACACAACGATGCAATTTGTAATCAAATAAAGATCGATGTGGCCACTCGTTGTAACGAGTTGAATAAACTGACCAAGTTCAGTAAGACTAACATTAACAATAAAGATGGATTTCTTCCTATGGAAAGTTTGGTTGACGTTAATAGATTCATGGAACTAGATCCTTCCAAATTTGCAGAGGAAGTACACTCGATCAACCTGGAATTCAACAAAGTTTGGGCCCCTAGAAAGGATTTTTCTCTGCTCTATGACTCCAAATTCAACAACAAAAATATATTATCATTGAGCCCTCTAATTTTCAATAACAAGGATAATGTACATTTTCTGGGCAGACTCCTAGTTACACACTTATTCTCAACTAACCATAGGAGTAAGGAGCAATGCAGAAAAACTGCAGAAGTTTTGAACAGATGGGTGCTTCTTGGTTGCAAATTCGAGCAATTAGGCGACATGGTATCGTGGTTGGCAATTGCAACTGTGATTTGCTCCATTCCAATTCTGAGACTAGGCGCCATATGGAAATATATGCCCGAATCAACTGTTAAAATCATTTTAAATGATTGGGTACCTACAATTGTTCAGTTAGACAGGAGACAGATATCATCTAAATCCACAGGAAGCGTTTTTATTTTGGCGCCACCCAATTTAGATGATCCCAACATTAAGAATAATATTGTTTCATATTTTGGTGATCTTATCATTCATGCCGATGATCTTCCCAACGATGTTAAGATTAAATATCTAGCTAAGAAAATAAACAGGACAAAAAATGCTTTCCATAAATGGCAATCTCGTGTCGATAAAGATAATAGTACTGGACAAGCCGCCACATTTAAGTCAATTGATCCTAACTCTTCTATGGTTTATGATTTCTGGAATTTCCATATCCATCAACCTCCTATGAATATTAATGATATTATGAAACAGAGTATCAAATGTGAACCGGCCTTGGTAAACCAAAGTGTTTATTCCAGTATTGGGCTTAAAAGAAGCTCTTTAATGACCGGTAGCTATTTGCCAACTCTTTTCAATAACTTCCTCAATTCATACTCAATATTTCCGAAGGAGGTTTTGATCGGTGCAGCTGGTGTTTTAGCGGATACAAACATAAGCAGACAATCAATGCTTGCGGCAAAGGAGCTTAAAATCAGTGAACCTATATCTCAAGTGGTTCCAGGATCCTTAAACTATGAGCACAGGTATAGCCAAATCACAGGTTTGGACAACATTGATGGCCCTGTAAAGAAAGAAATTGCTGGGAAACCTCTCAACAAGCACCATCTTCTGAAATCTATCCGAGATGCTTTCAATGTTGATTTGGATGTCTTTCATGTAGGCGATGATCTTGTTTTCAAATCAATTACAACTAACCAGGGTAAATCAAGACCATCAAGCATCGTTATTGACACGCCAAAGAGGTTCTCACAATATTCTACCTCTAACAGTAGTCCTTCTACACCAAAACTCAATAGGGAATCCACTACCATTGTTAGATTAAGCAAAGGATTCGAGAATTTGGATTTGTTTGATAATGTGGGCAACTTATCGGATAGCCTAAAGGAGCTAAACATTGATGTTGCTTTAAAGTCAGCCAGTATCGAGAGAATATATGACTTATTGGTCCTAACTGTCTCAGCTTTTTCTAGACTTGTTGACTCTGTTGATCTTACAAAATACTATAAGGGCAGGAGATCTTTTGATAACAATACAAATGACTTATCTGACATAGGCCTATTAGACTTTGCCTATATTAAAATCAACATGGATAATGCGGCTTATACGGAAACCTTTTTCAATACCTATAAGAGCTTCACTACAACAGTCAATGTGTTAGAAGGTTTGGCTAGAAGATTCATTGGCGCCAAGAGTTGTGCTCTATCCATCGAGAAAATTATTGGTAATGAAAATCTGGATTCACTTAAGGACGAAACTTTAAAGTCAAAGTTGTCTCAATTAAATGCAAAGAAATTCCCTCTATGGGATTTGAATGTGAATAAAAATGAGACTGTAAACTTAGGATTTCTAGCTAAAGTTCAAATTGGAGCCATGGAGGCTATCTATTATTTAGTTAAACATCATTATAATGATTTTACGGATGATATGAACTGCCACACAACAATGCTAGATATTGTTAAGATTATAGAGGAGGAAATAACAGTTGAGTGGGAACATCGCTTGAAAACATCAAAAGAGAATAACTTATTCGATAATGTTGCACATCAGGAGCTCGAGAATTTAATCAAAAGATTAAGAGAACTATTCAATATTTTGAAATCCACATATAGAAAGCAACTATACAAACCTCTGAACATCTCCAAAACCGAAAGAAACTCGTCAAACTTATCAGAACAGTTCAAAACCCTTCCTTACGAAGATTATATAGCATTTTTGTCGGAGGGCGAAGGCGACAAGCTATATTTGAATTTCAAGAACATGAATTATGATGACTATGATTCTATTCATGCATGGGTAAATGACATAAACAATATCGTAACTTCCAGATTTGCTGCAGTCACTAGAATGGAGTGGTTTCAACTCTACCAACAACTCGATCTGCTATCAAATGCTAGTCTTACTTCTTTCTTCCAATATCCGTTAAGCGCTAAATCCTTTTCAACAATCAACACTGGAAATCCTCTTTTGAATGAAGTTGAAATAACTGATGTTTTTGAATGGATTTCAACATTAAATACCAAAACATCAGATGTGAATGAACTATTTATTGATAAAATTCCATCCTCAATAAAAGTTTTAATCGAAATGCATAACAGTCTCAAGTCATTTTTTGTTTCTGAGCTAGCGAATGTTAGTGCAAGTTTGGAAGAAAGGAAAAAAGTGTATTGTACCATCCTACAACTTCTCAACTATGTTCGTTGGAAAAATTCATCATTGAATTTATTTGAAGGCGAAATTGATAATGAAAACATAATCTCACCGCATATCCCCTCATTCATTGAAACCACATTATGTAGAGCAATTGTTTCCCCTGAGTCTAGATTTAACGAGTTGCTTTGGAAGCATGCCCATTATACCTTATCAACATCTGATGACAAATACTCTTTGAAGTCAATTTCAAATATCTTGGACGACTTAAATGTCTCACATATTCGAGCATTTTTGGAAATCGATAATGTCTATACTGCTAAACCTCAAAATTTATGCCCTTGCCCAGGCTGGTTTATAACAAGATTACTTGAAATTTCACAGTTTGTTCCAAATATGAGCATATCCAATACAAAACTAGTTAACTTTGATAAGAGGAGATTTGTTTGCAACATAATCTATAACATATTGGAAATCCTCCCAAAAGATATTGAGTTAGCTACAACGGCAGAATCACATAGAATGCTGTTTACCAAATTATTAGGCGATAATGCCGAGCTAAGGGAAAAGTTACGTTCAAAGGCACTGGAAGATGCCAAAGAAGAAGGTTACCAAAATACAGGTATATTCAATAATATTCTGGTAGATGAGGTCGATAAAATTCGTAGGGAACATAAGAAGAAGGAATCTTTGACATTACAGGAAGCTGAAAATCAAAGATCTCTGAACTTGCAGAAAAACTACGCAATAAACAAGCATGATTCACTACTACTGACAAGTAGTACCTCTAATGTTTCTGCAAATTCTGCACATTTACTCCGTAATAAAAGAAGCTCCACTGCATCTTTAGCATCAAGAAGTTCTGTGATCTCAGGAACCAGTCATTCGGGAGTAGGCCGAAAAATTGGAGGCTTTTTCAGGAGACCATTTTCGATTAGTGGTTTCAATAGTACTGGGCAAGGAATACCACCAAATGGAGTTCAAGATAAGTTCATTTCACCTGATAATCTACCACATCTTGAATCAAATATATTACAGGATTATAAACCTGCATTGACAATAAAAACTTTTGAGATCAAATCTATTGTTGACATAATCAACCATAATAAAGTATCTTCTTACGCTCATGCTTTTCGTATAGTTATGCAGGACGGTAGCGAGCATATGGTTCAAGCTGTATCATCAGAAGAGGCCTTAGAATGGATTAGATTGATTAAGATTTCTAAGAGATATTCTTTCCATTCGAAAAAATATAGCGGCCAGACCCGTAATAAGATTTTTGGTGTACCATTAGAGGATTTATGTGTTAGAGAAAACACCTTAATCCCATCTATCGTGGTAAAATTGCTCGAGGAAATTGAATTGCGAGGACTGGATGAAGTAGGCCTTTATAGAGTACCAGGTTCGGTTGGAAGTATTAATGCCTTGAAGAATGCTTTTGATGAGGAAGGTGCTACAAATAATACTTTCACGCTTGAAGACGATAGATGGTTTGAAATTAATGCTATAGCAGGCTGTTTCAAGATGTATTTGCGTGAATTACCTGATTCATTATTTACCAATAATATGTTTGGCGATTTCACGAAAGTTGCACTACAGTATAAGACGTCAGCTATCGATTTCGAAGCTTATAAGGCTGAAATTAAAAGATTGCTCAGTCTTCTACCTCCATGCTATTATGCCACATTGGAACGGATTGTAATTCACTTGAACAAAGTTCATAGGCATTTGATGAATAATAGAATGGATGCATCCAACTTATCTATCGTTTTTGCCATGAGTTTTATAGACCAGGATGATTTGAGCAGTAGTATGGGTCCAACATTAGGTGCAGTTCAAAGCATATTACAGAAATTCATCACTAACCCTGAAGATTATTTTTGAGTTTACTAGTTTAACTATAACTTCAAAATTCTACTACCATATCCTTTTTGAAAGTCTATTTCTGTTCACTTTTGCATTTTTTTCTATAATATAATTAACATCCCTTTCCATCATATATTAATATTAAGCAATAACAGTAATCGTAATAATAGTAATAGTAATAATAATAATAATAATAATAATAATAATAATAATAATAATTAATATTGGATTCTTAAGTTAATTATTCTTTCTGCATGAATAAAATCTAATCTACACTAAAATTGTGAAACTATTTACAGTATTATAATCAAGGTTTATATGTTCCAGACAGTCTGTCCACTTAGCGCTTAATGATTTTTATTTAGTTGCTTCCTTGAGACAATTTTTATGCGCTGATTCTCCCTTAGTTTTTTGGAAAGCTCTTGCATTTCCATTTCTTTTTCCTGCATTTTTTGTTTCCGTTCCGCTTGAGCTCTTGCATTAGCCATATTTTCTCTGAAAGTGTCCATTATACCCTTGTTGGCTTGTGCTGGGTCGAGTGGGCGTTGTACAACATCAGCTATATTTAGCTTCCGTCTAACCCATTTGTTTCTTAAAAATAAAGTTTGTAAAACTGAGAATGAACCATTGACTGCGAAGTAAAGCACTACAGCAGAAGACAGGTTCATTGTTGCTGGGATGGAAAGTAATGGCATAATTGTAAAAAACTTCTTCATCGTTGGTGAAAATTGTTGAGCACCAGTTTCACCACCCAATCTAGTGAAGGAGATCAACACTGCTGCAGTGATTACTTGTAAACCTAAGTATGGATCTGCTTGTGTTAAGTCATTGAACCACAGAATACCTTGATCTTGAAACCCTTGTACCGGGAAATTCGCCATATGTCTTATACCATTAAAAAACCCAATTGCCATAGGTATCTGAACCATCGGAGCTGCCAACCATCTGTTCTTGATCCCATTATCGGCTAAAAGCTTCTTTCTCTTCATAGCTACCTTTTGTCCCTCAGTCATATCAGTGGTACCCATTAATTGCTTGTTGATCTTGTCTAATTCCGGTTTGATCCTGGAGTTTCTAGCGATAGTATCGGAAGACTTCACATACAAGGGAACGAGCGCCAAACGCACCAACAATGTCACTGTGATAATTGTACCCCACCATGGTAATCCCGAATATGCATGTACATATTCCAAAGCATGTTGCACCAAGTCACTCGGCCAATACCACGTCTGAGCCAATCCGATGCTCTCCAAATAACCGACATGCGTAGATAGCTCTCCCACGGTCCCAACGGTCTGTGTAACAGCATCAGCAGCAGTGGCTCCAAGTTCATCAACAGCTGGCAGTTGTGTAGTAATTTCTGAAATAGGCTTGCCATTGCTCGACATGTACCTAGGCATCATCACCCTCCATGAAGGCGTCACTGGCGTAAGCCTGCCAGGTGCTCTGGCTGCTACTCTAAGCGTCGAAGTCCTCGCCAAGGACCTTAGTCCCGTAATTCCCAGCATCGTTTCCGCGTTATCAATGCTTGTTCTGGAGGTCCCTACTTCAAGAAACAGCTAGAGTTACCCTTTGACTTAATGCTTTCCTTTTAAATCTGATTTCTTGTCTCGATGCGATGCTGAGCAATCGTGAGACGAGAGTTTCGGTTGAGTCTTCCCAGCTTCACAGTTCTTTAAGCTTTAAATGTCAAAAGTTAATGAAGTTCCCTTCTAATTTCAAGATTTGAATTATTTTTCATCAGTTCTTCATAACTAAGGCAGTCTAGTGTTTTAGATTCCTTGAAGGTAAGCTTCTTATACTGTATATGCTGGGCGTCTATTGCTAGATTCGTCATACACGTGTGCTCAGATTCAGAAGTAGGTTTTGTAACCAAGGTCCTGTTATGATAGTTTTGTAAGTATTTGGCTTATCCTTTTGTCTCAAATATTTGAAAGATTGAGAATTACAATACAATTGAGTATAACTACAAGGAGTGACAGGTGGGAATAGCTATGGATGTAAGGAAGCAGCTGTATCTGCAATGTTTGAATAGGGAATTTGCCCAGGTTCTGGCAAAGGTGAGGGGTATGTCTACTGAATCACTGGATTATAACTTCCTACAAATGTACTTAGGTCGGAGTTGCCAATGGGCTCATGTACCTTCAATTGACTACCTATGGATGCGATTTGTGATGAAGGAGCCCCTGCTTCTTGTTAGGCCCCAGGTGCTTTGCGATATGGCTACCATTGCGCTCAATAACGATAAGGGGTTTTTGCCGTCACAATTGTTGAAGCATTACACTATGAACTATCTCAATAAGAGGCATATCTCCTTTGATGATCCAGTGTTATACCATCTGAATAGAGTTAAAGTAGAGAGCTTCGCAAAAGGTACCAAGGATAGGACAACATTCATGGAAAAATGGAAAGTGTTCTTGCAGGATATAGATGACAAGTTTCCAACTAGCTATAAATTTAGGATACGAGATTACATGAACTTATCACAAGCCTCTAGAACTGCCACTCAAGAAAGACTAGGGTCCATGCTTTTCGACCAAGACCAGATCACTATAAAGAACCCGACTTCAATGTCACTGCTCTTGAACATAATTTTACTCCATAAGGGTATCTCAACGGACTACAAACTAGCAATATTTGAACAGTTCCTAAGATCATCTAATGGAGCAGCATTGATTGATGACTCAATACAAATCCTACTGAGATTAGTTGACGGCAATAGTTCCCAGCTCCGGAATCTGCTGGAAACTCTGAAGAGTGTTGACGTTAAAATCTCAGCCACCACTTGCAATGAAATTGACAGCTGTAAGGCCAAATTGCAATAGTGTGAGCAAGTGCAATATGCCTTTGTAGCTTTTTAACCGTTATGGTATATGACTTCAGACAATATTCACGATTAACGATACTCATTGATGGTATATAGAACTAAAACTAATGTAAATACTTAATATATTCCGTGATAATAACTGAGCTGGCAATAATGTCATTTAAAATGTTACTTAATTTGTGAATCATCTGGCTATTTGTGTAATATTGAACGTTGACTGATAAAGCTCTTGCCAATGTGATGAGCTACATATGGGATTAATATTAGTTGGAGATATCTAACCTTATGAGGATGGCATTAATGAGTCCTTATTTAAAATCCAAACAAACCTCGCTGCGACTGCTACTGTCGAAAGATCGAATTGACTATAAAGATGAGTATGGACCAACCTGCCAGAATCAACTTCTTCAAAGGACACCCCAGTTTCCGGTTGTTGCCTAATGAAGAGATAGTAGAAGCCACCAGACAATTGCTCACCAGCGAAACTAGAGATTATGACGATGACACAAGGAATAGGCACCCATTGACATATGGTCCTGATGAAGGCGCTCTATGGGTGAGGCAACAGATATGTGATTTCAACAACAGGCTGTTTGGTAGTGACTCAAAACCGGAGTTTTTAAACTTGAGCAGTGGTTCCTCATACGGATGCCTGAGTGTCTTATTACATACTACATTACCTCACACAAATTTTACTAGACAGGCGTTCATTATATCACCAACTTATTTTCTGATCAATGATTGTTTTATTGATGCTGGATTTGGTTCAAAGCTAACTGCAATTGATGAGGAAGGAGAAGACTCCATTAACTTTGAACAATTACTAAGCAAATTGAGGCACTTTGAAGAATTATATGGTAATAGCAATGGCGATGTATCGATTATCCAGAACCCAAATAAACCAACAAAAAAGGTGTACAAATATGTAATGTACTGTGTGCCAACCTTTGCAAATCCGAGCGGCAAGAGTTACTCTTTGGAAACGAGAACTAAATTGATAGAGATAGCAAGAAGATATGATATGTTAATAATATGTGATGATGTCTACGATCTATTAGATTACTCGACAGATGTTCATGAGTGGCCAAGACCTCAAAAAAGGCTTGTACATATTGATAGGGCTACGGCACCTGATGATAATGAATTTGGCAACACTATATCTAATGCGACATTTTCCAAGATCATTGCCCCTGGTCTAAGGTTTGGTTACCATGAGACTATAAATGATAAATTAGCTGCTCAGCTCTCTAGAGGTGGTGCCAATGTGTCTGGTGGTACACCTTCACAATTAAATTCAATGATAGTTGGCACCATACTTCAAAATGGGAGTATGGAAAGAATATTAGGTAAACTAAGAGAAACTTATAAAACTAGATCAGTTGCAATGTGGGATTCATTGCAGAAACACATGCCAAAGGACACACATATCTCGTCTCCCAAAGGTGGCTATTTCGTTTGGGTAACCTTACCACCCGGGTATGATGCCAAGAAAATAGGAAAAAAGCTAAAAGATGAGCATGGAGTAATACTGGCAAATGGATCAGACTTTGAAGTTATAGGAGATGAAAGAGGGTGGGGTGACAGATCAGTGCGTCTTTCCATTAGTTTTCTCGAGACTCCTGATATCATTGAAGGTTGCGAGTTATGGGGGAAAGTGTGCAAGGAGATGGCACCCAGTTCATAGAATGCATATGTACGTAGACTAGTAATTAATCATCTAACAGCTATGGAATGGTTCATATCCACAGTTTACTATACTTGTCATTTGACTTTGATCACTAAACACGTTTAGATAGAATGGTAATTTGTCAAAATTCCGGGAAAACTGCCTTTCTCACCGAAGAAATGGCAGGAATCTCTTTACAACTGCTATTATGCTCTCGGCTTGACAAGTATGGGTATCAGTTTCAATACCTAGAAACATACACATCGCATCGTGAGTTTCATAACTATTTATCGTCTTACTCACAGGTTTTCTACCAGACAAAAGCTTTGATCAGGGAACTTAAAACATCTTCTGCGAAGCAAAAACAAGATAAAAGACCGAGCAAGCAACTGCTTTGATCGCTTATAGCACATATTACCTATAAGATTACGTTTACTACTAGATATTAACTACAAAAGAGAAAGCAAACACGAGTCACACACAGTAGATACCATGCACGACCCACAAGAAGAATCATACTCTATGTATCCAAAGACCTCATCTCCACCACCACCACCTCAAGCCAATATGCATTTTCCTGTTTACCAGACTCCTATGATGTACGGTTACTCGCAGAACCCATACATGTATGCTGGTCAGGCTCCAGGTTATCATTTTGGTATGATGAACCAAGGTCAAATGATGTACCAGCCTAATGCTATTCCTCAACAACCTAATGGTGGTGCTGGCGGTTCTAAGAAGAAATGGAACATGAATAATAATATGGGTGCTTCTTCTGGATCTAGTGCCAACTTGTCCAACGGGAAGACTCATAATTACCATAATAGCTCACATGCTGCGAGTTATCACCCTCAATCATCTTCTTCTACTTCTGGAGGAAGTACTGCCAAGAATGCTTACACCCCAGCTGCAGCAGATCCATTGAAGTTCAACATCTCAAAGATTAAAGAAGAGACAACTTCCTTCCCAATGTTTTTTAATACAAACGAAAAGGACTTTGCAGAAGCTAAGGCCAAAAGATACCATCTAAGTTTGAAGGCGTTGGATCATGAAGAACAACCAATTCAAAAGGAACCCCAGGTACAATCAGAGCAAGTGAAACAGGAAGAACAGATTCAAAAGAAACAAGATTCCCAACAACTTAGCATCGAAGAAGAGGATATAAAGGATCTGAAAAGTGGAGATAAAACTGATATCGTACTTCCAGAAACCACTACTAATAAGGAAAATATTCAGCAAGGTACTGAAATCAAAGTAAGCTCGCCAGAAATGGGAAACAAGCAGGCTAGTGGTTCACCAGTGGAGGAAACTGCTACTCCTTATATAACACCGGCACCAACACCAAAACCAGCTGCCAAATCCTGGTCTGCTATTGCATCCAGCGCTATTTCTAAAGGGAAGCCCTCCAATGTATCTTCACCAATCTCAAGGCCAGGATCTACCCATCAGCAACCTCAGAAGAAATCAAAAAAGTACGTTCCTGCGACCCCAAAAGGACTTGAACCATTAGGATCAGTAGCTCTAAGAATGTGCTTCGACCCAGATTATGTCTCATACACGTTAGATACTGCCAAAAACGAAGACAAACTGCCAATTAGAGAGATAATTCCAAGAGGTATTATAAATAATGCTAACATCTGTTTCATGAGTTCCGTTTTGCAAGTGTTATTGTACTGTGCGCCTTTTGTAGATATTTTGAATGTTGTCAGTACTAGAAATATGAACGCAAAGAGTGGCTCTTCCTCGGCGAAACTATTGGACGCCTGTCTAACAATTTATAAGAAATTTGACAAGGCAAACTATGAAAAGGAGAAGGAGAAGGAGTCAGAAAAAGAAAAGCCTGGTTCTAAAAAGTCCTCTCCACCAGCTTACGCGTCCATCACAGAAGCGGTCAATCCAGATGAGTTTTATAGATCTCTATCAACAATTCCAAAATTTAAAGATTTGAGATGGGGTCATCAGGAAGATGCTGAAGAATTTTTAACACATTTATTAGATCAACTTCATGAAGAATTGATTTCTGCCATTGATTCACTATCAGAGAATGAAATACTAAACCTACTACAAAGTATTCATGACGAAGATTTGAAGATATACATCATTCGTAACTTGAGTCGCTATAAGGATGCGGAATTCATCAAAAACATGTCACCACAACTGAAGGACCAAATTAACAAATACGGAACAATTTCTGATGATTCTGAAGAAGGAAATGGCTGGCATGAAGTTAGTGGTTCTAGTAAGAAGGGCAAAAAGACAAAGACAGCTGCTAAGAGAACCGTGGAATTTATCCCATCCCCTATTTCTAACCTGTTTGGCGGCCAGTTTAGATCTGTTCTTGATATTCCACAGAACAAAGAATCTCAATCCATTACATTAGATCCATTCCAAACTATTCAACTAGATATCTCGGACCCAGGAGTTGATAGTCTAGAGGCTGCTTTAAAGAAATTCAGTGAATATGAGCTGTTACCTTTTAAGTCATCATCTGGAAATGATGTAGAAGCAAAGAAACAAACATTCATTGACAAGCTACCTCAAATCCTTTTGATTCAACTGAAAAGATTCTCTTTTATTAGTAATGCTGATAAAGATAATGGCATGACCAACTATAACGCATACAGTGGCCGTATTGAAAAGATTAGAAAGAAGATTTCTTACGGACACACTCTAGAAATCCCTGATGAAACTTTAGCATCCTCTGCATTGAGGAACAACTCTTCGAAGACATATGAGTTATCAGGTGTTATTTACCATCATGGTATGAGCCCTGATGGAGGTCATTACACTGCTGATGTTTTCCATAAGCAAACTAAGACCTGGTATAGAATTGATGACGTGAATATCACCAAGCTAGAGGATGATGATGTCTTGAAAGGTGGAGAGGACAACATGGACTCCAGAACTGCTTACATTTTAATGTACCAAAATGTGCACTGCTAAGGCATAAATGTAATGACATATTGCAAATATTTTCTATTATGTATTACTTTCAATTATCTTAATTCGATAATACTGCTTTTCTGTAAATAAATAGAACTGGCATAGGCATAGATAGATTTATCAAACAATTCTAATATATTTTGATATGAAAAATAAGTTATAAAACAACAGGTCATTGTGTTTAAACAGCCATGTTTAGATTTGGTTGAGATATGTTCTTGGTGATTTTACAACAAAACATAAAAAGTATTATTAAATAGTCGTGATTCAGATGTTATCTAAAAAAAATAACAAAAAAAAATGATTTCGCCCAGGATCGAACTGGGGACGTTCTGCGTGTTAAGCAGATGCCATAACCGACTAGACCACGAAACCATATTAACTTGTTGAAGTGTGGTGTTAATTTGTTGTACTACCGTTTTAGTTTTCCTCCAGATTGTAAGCGTATGCATTCACTCCAAGCCTTTCAGATCTAACCAAACTGAGATGGAATCTCATGAATTTTGGGTTATTTCCCCTGTTGATAATTGATAGAATAGGATAGTAAATTACTACGGACAAGTTAGGGATAGAGTTTTGCAGATAAAAATGGCTTTTCTTCAACAACCCAAATTATCAAATGCACAATTTTAAGAGGGTGTTTTAAGTGAACAAGTTAATTGCAGAAACAAGTTCTCTACCTACCTTTTGAGAGCGCACTCATATGTTCTACACATGAACCGCATTAGTTATAATATTCTCAAAAGTATATTTTCTTTAACGTGCTTAATTGGTAGCTTTTCCATATACGTTTTATCATAGAGTATAAGATTGAGTCGTACGTTTACTAGCTTTACTTAGAGCAACAAGTATCTTTATTTTAATACTCATCAAGTATACTATATAGCACGTAGAAGAATACGAGGTTTCAACAGGACATACAATAATATCGGCTAAATCCTAACCATTTATTTCGAGACTCTAAACCCAAATTTTGAGGTGAAAAAAGATAAATCACAAAAGACCATCATTCAGTTGTTACTATAAATTTAGAACTTACATCAGTATACTTCTTGATTGTGGCAGAAAATATATTGTTCATGGCATTTGGTTATCTATATTTACATATTGGCACTTAATAAATCAAAAAGTAGATTTATGATAATTTATTATATCGCTCTTTTTGTATCAAGAGCTTCTCTATGCAACAAAAATGCCCACTAATAAGTCAACTTAAGCAGCAAGGTGATACCAAACCGAATCTACATGATGTTTTAACTGCAGCAAATAGTTGTTACGCCTGGGACATATCAAAAATTGCGAAGCTTACCAAATCAATACAATACGAAAGGTGGTTACATCAGATAAAAAAATGTCAATATGTTTCATCCTATATGATCTGAATTTTATAATAACTGATTGTAAAATTTAGTAAAAATAAAATGTACAAAATTCCAGTACATTTTATTAAGCCTAAATATAGCGCTAATGAATCTGAAAAAAAAAGTGTCAAACTAGATAGCAGCTGAGACAGATAAAATTTTGCTATGTAAAACAAAGTTTAGCGGGAAATCATTCTTAGTTCTGGATATGATTAATGAAAACTATGATAAACACAATTTAGCCACTAAACTGGAAGGATACTTCGGTGATTATCTTATTACAATGTGCTACCTGTGAAAGTCACTTATCTAATAGTACACCAATTGTTCAGAAATGGGCTTACACCCCAGAAGCTGATAAATTTGTTGTTAGTAGACGTCCAGAACCTGAACAACAGGAATTCCATAAATTACGATGGGAGATCATAAATTACCTTGTTGGAATGCATTTATTTATCTCTTATACCAGAAGAGCCCGGAATCTCATATCTTTCCAGATGAGGGAACTAAGATGGTATCAATATAAGAAAATTGCAAGTATTGCTTTGTCTTAGAATTCTACCAAAATGCAAACAAGTTCATATTACCACATGAAAAATACTAGCAATAGCGCTTTGAACAATAGGAAGCAAAACATAAAACCCAGAAATAATGGACACTAAACAAGACATAGTAATCATATCCGATCGTGAATATAAATAGTTTCAACAATTCTTTCACTGCTATATATTAAACAGCTTTTACTCATGTAATACAGAACATGGCCTCGATAGCGCAAGACAACCTTTGGAAACAGCTACATAACAGTTTTTTTTTCCATATATTTGGAAAAATCCAAATGTTTTTGGTACTTTTAGATACATAATAATATTTTTGATCCTAACTTGTAAGTAGACTAGCATGTTCTCAGAGCTTCAACCAGTTATATTTTCATTTTCTCTTAATCTAATTGTAAAATTTTGGGATTGCTAATATACCAAACTGGGATTCGGGGGACTGATACAAGGCAATACCAAGACTACTGAATTACCTTATTTCAGGATCTTTTATTTACTAAGAATTCCAAACGATTGTGAAGGCTTCAGAGATTCACCTAAATATTTATTCTAGAATAGTCTAATGGGGTATATATATAATAAAATAACTCTGTCGACATAAGACTTTAACTACCTATATTAATATATACAGGTAGTTGAGTATTTAGTTAAAGAAAAAAAGAGAGTTAGCAAAAAACTTCTGTCCAAACGTTTAAAAAGTAGTTAACATCATTGCCAAAGTTAGGAACAATGAAGCCATTTGCAAATGACCTGCACCGTTGGTGGTTTGAACAGTCACTGGAAGAGAAGAAGAAGACTTAGTAGCCTTAGCGTTTTCAGTGTGAGAAGTTCTTAAGCTGCCAGTAGTTTCATGATGAGTAGCAGTGACCTTCTTAGTCTCTGAAGCAGCTTTGCTTTCCACCTTGGATTCAGCAGCAACTGAAGAAGAGACAGGCTTGTGGTCTTCTGGGTGAACAGCATGTGGACCAACAGTTGGACAATCAGTGATACATGTAGTAGTAGTAGTGGTAGAAGTATTGTGGTAAGTGGCAGCAATTTCAGAGGAGTGGTGCTTTTCTTCGGAGTGATGGTGGTGGTCATCTCTCTCAATGTGGGTCATGGTGCATGGGCAGTCAGTAATTGTCAAAGTAGTTGGCTTGGTAACAATGACAGTCTTATTGTTGTAGGAGAAGGTAGTTGCTTCTGGACAGTAGGTGGTAAATTCGGAGACAACTTCAATTCTGGTAGAAGTGAAAGTGTGTAGATGGTGATCATCATGGTGAGAGACCTCAGCGCTTGAAATAGAAGAAGCACTGGTGGCATTTTGGAACTGACCATTAACAGAAGCAGCAGCACCCAACAAAGTTAACAAAACAGACAATTGCATTTTGAGAATCTGATAATAAATTTTTTTCTGATTAGTAGTGGAGTAGCGAATGAAATGATTTTTAACTTTACTGACGCCCTTTGTTGCGTTTCCAATCAAGTTGATAACTATCTGTGTGAAAGACGAATATAGGAACAAAGAAAAAAGGACACCGAGGTTCACAAAACATTACTGATGAGCTTGCTTTTATAACTTCCAAAATAACCAGAGAGTCATAAAAGTCTGTTAATAAGATATATGCTGATAAATAACTATAGAAAGAGTTTGAAATCTAGTAAAATATTACATTTTGCCAGTACCTGAAAAAGCCTCCTCCACCTCCACTAACAGCGATAAAAAATAACAATTTCCTTTTCGAGAATCAATTATTAACTTTTGGCATTTTGGTGAATTTTCCATTTTGCATTGTTCATTTGGTAAATTGGAAGGCTTATGCTGTTACTTTTTAGTCAGCATTATTGCAACTGTCAGCAAAATGGTTGCTATGCAGAATCAAGAAAAAACCCAGAATTCAGAACAAAAGACCCAACGCTTTTGGAAAACAACAACAGTAAACAACACCAAAAATCTGAGTTCACAGAATCATTACTCAAATTAGATCAACAATAAATAAACACTATACCAGAGTTATTTCTCCATAAGTATAAGCTGCATAATATATTTGAGCAAATTATCAAAAGCTTAATCATGTGATATTTTCGTTTGTAAACACACACAAGCAAAAAAAGTGACGCGAAAACGCGTCACGAAAAATTAGAAATTGGCAAAACGGAAAATTGAAAAAGAAATATAAACAATCATTAGGGACGTCAACCCATAAGGAGAGATGATTGGGAAATGCTCATCACCCCAGTAGAAAGTTTTGTTTTCAATTGTTTACAAGAACAAAGAATAAACAAACCAGTTCTATACATCTTTACTTAAGTTAGATTTCAGATCCGGTATTAGCCGCTGATTAGAGGAGGACTACGTTAACCACAGTTGCAAGGAAGCTATACGTTTTTGAAACTAGTGATCCAGCAAAAAGAAAGAAAAAGCAGTGTTCCAAACCTACTGACTGGAAGAAATACATTCTATAAGGATCAGCAAATCATAGCAGTTGATAGTATATCAAGCACAGGAACAATGTATGACATGGATTTATTAAGGAGAGCTAATCCGGTGTTGTTTTCACCGGAGAGATATGATGAATATCCGCTAGGTTATGATGATCTCATGCAGTATTTGTCTACAAAGGATATAACAAGTCAGAGTGATCCACAACACAACAGACCGTACACGTACATTGACTCACTCGACTTCTTGCTTTACAGTCAGGACGAGGATGAAATAGATATTGATTTGGACAAGAAGTTAGCTTGTGAATATGCGCTATACTACGCTCAGAGCAAGAAGAGACAGAACAAACACAAACGGATGAGTCTTTTGGGCTCGAGGAAGTACTTAGACGATCTGCTTTATGGCGGAGCTAATCATTCTCGAGATTGGTATGAAGCAGTGATAACTATGCTAGAGAATTTGTCAATTACCGAGTTAGATCCGGATACTGTGGGCAAGTTAGAGAGGTTAGTGAAGACAAATAAAAGTGGTGTTAACGTTAGCATGTTATCACACAATATGAATGGTTTCCAAAAGCCGGAGTTCCCAAGAAGCAGAAAGCAGAGTGGGTCTGGTCTAGATCTAATGAGAGACAATAACGGCTCTCACTCAGAAGTGTTCAGTGGTCATACATTGAATGAGAGTGACGACACAATGGAAGAGGAAAGCCAAGGGATAATACAGGACTTAATTTCATACTTGATTTCGAATTCAATAAAGAGAGGCATAAATGTAAAACCTACAAACTTGAACAACCCAGTAGAATTTTTAAAAGGAGCCATTGATGAAATACTGGATGCCAAGACCGACAGTCTAGATAACAAACCACAGGATAGATCTTCGAATATCGATACTTTAGAAACAAGTGTTACACCAGTCAATTTCCATGAAGCTGACACTAACGAATTAAAGACTGCATTAAATGATCTGCAACTTGCCCATTCCTTCTTAACGAAACAATTTGAGACTTCACGACTTGAGCAATCACAAACAATCAATAGATTAACAAAGACCAATAGAGAATTACAAGATAAGTTATTGAAGTACCACGCTAAAATATCAAAGTTAGAAGAGAAATTGAAGGTAACCGAAGATGCAAAAACTCAGCTAGAGGATGCTGCGCACAAGATCAATATGAAAGAAAATCTACTATTAAGTTCACCTATCATGGCACCTGAACTATTCTCTCCATCCACACCAACCAGTGGTTTGAACAGCTCCCCATCCAACAATAACTCTCATTCAATAACAGTTATGCGTAATGAATTCAAGAGAATGATACTTGAAACACAAGATAAATACGAAAAAGAACTTGCAGAAGAACGAGAAAAAAGACTGAAACTTGAGAAGGAGTTTGAAGAGTTGAAGGACTAACATATACTACCAATCTTTGATTACAGAAAAATCCTGCATTTTACTTAGAATAATAACAGACTTTAATATTACATTTCACATGAACTTTCTACGCCATTATGACTCAATCGTTATAAATAACCATATTCTTTAATTAAACATATCTAATTGTTCTTTATCGTACTCTTTGTAATCTAATAATTACATTGGACTTTTGCAATGGACTCAAATAAGGGTATTATCTGGAAGTAGGATATTATAGGGCCATTATTATAAGAAATCTAAGGCACTACAACTTCCACCGATGGGGAATTTGTCCTTATTTCAATAGCTAAGAATAATAAAAAAATTAGAACGTTACTAAATATTTAATGTACAGAATTAACAGAACATATTGTGTTCTGATACAATTTTTTATAATAATTTATTATCTTGAAAATAATCCGAAAGTTCTCCTAATGATCAAATACTTGGTAAATGCTGAATAGACTCCATGCTCCTCCACGGAACCTAATCATTTACACATCAGTTCAAAAAGAACAGGAACAACATCATATTTTTGGGAATGCCTACAAATAGAAGTAGAAATACCATTTTCAAGATCTAGCAATTCCATCGGATTTTGTAATCATTCAAACCAACAAAGCAAATTTGGTGAAGGACTAGACCTTGAAGTTCTTCAACTTATAGTTACATTATACCCAAACATCAATCCCATAGACCGTATCACATCTTTCTGAATTCACTCAACACCGGGTATATAGCTTCAAATGCCTGATAAATTTCCTCTCTTTGCTTTGCACCAGTTAAAACAATTTTACCGGAAACGAAAATCAATAACACAATCTTTGGTTTCACCATTCTATAAATCAAACCCGGGAACAATTCTGGTTCGTATGACGAGAAAGTACCGTGACTGAATGCTAAACCTTCCAAACGTATAGGAAACTTAACGTCACAGGAGCCGACTATATTTTGAATCTTGAAATCGGTGAACTTAGCTGCAAAACCAATTTTCTGAATAATTCTTGCGTATTTCCTGCTCGCTAGTTTAGAATCATCTTCACTCTTAGCACCAGTAACAACCATCTTACCAGAGGCAAAAATTAGTGCAGTAGTTTTAGGTTCTCTGATACGCATAATAACAGCGGCAAAACGCTTAGGGTTATACTCGGCATTACGTGCGTGCAGAGCCACAGTTTTCAGATCCAGTCTACACCCCAAATTTACTGTCGCAACAATATTCTGTAACGTTGGCACTATACCTGAGGTGGCCGCATCATCCTCATCCTCATCTTCATCAGCTTCTGGTTTCACAGCATCATCTTCTGTCTTATTTACCTGATTTTCCCACACTTGGCGAGTGTTAGGATCAAACACCGCCTTGTTGGCTTCTTGAAACTCTTTCATACGCTCCTCATCAGCCATCTTTATTATTTATATTTATCGAATTCTTTAGTCCTATGGTTCTCAAATATTAAAAGTTGTTCTACCAAAACTAGTTTCCAAAAAACAAGCCAGACACAACTATTAACTATATTCCTAAAAGACTGGTACTCTTTTCAGGCAATATCCGAGGAGTATGTGGAATGATGAAAAATAAAAACTACTACCGCAGGTATGGGAACTAAAACAAAAAGAAGGGTTACCAATCAGCAGTTACTGCAACGTTCACCAAACAACCAATATACGCCTACTAGCCAAGTCTGCACTATGTTAGGGCACCAACAACCACATAATGTATTGGCCTTTATTCTCTTCTTTTGCTTATTATCCATTTCTTTTTTTGTCATTCTGAGATGGATTTTGTCAAACTGTCGTATTGTACGTAAATATACGTCCATACGTCAAATATCAGATGACATACATGTACGTACAATGATACAAAGAAAATGTGACTTGTATCGTATATAGGCATTATCCAATGTCCATTTTCCTCTCTTCGAAAATTGTCATATCGTGTGGAAAACGCGTTAACAATGCGCAAGAAAACGAAACTCCAGATCTTCTTTTCTATTCTTATCTGTGACTTCGGCGGTTATCTCATATAAATCTTGTGGCAAAACATTAAGTTCTCGTTTTGCCTCGATACGCATTCTCATGGCAATATTGACAAGAGGAGAAATACTCAGCCGTTCTCTCTCTATATTTGTGCTACTAAACTTTTCTGTACTAAATCATTATTGCATTGCTAAATAAATATACAAGAAGCCATAGTGATAATGAGTTATAGTGCGCAGGAGTTGTGGGAGTTACATGAAGAATACGTTACATGTGCCCATAATTGTGTGTCTAAAGTACAAAACCGCGATCAATTACGTCAGTACTATCAGTTGATCGGTGCCGGTGTTACATGTCTGGTGACTATAAAGGAGAAATACTCGCTGTCGATGGAACATGATGCCCAGGTTACTCTGGCGCTGGTAAGCTTACTGGTGGATGAGACAGCTGATTATGACGCGGCTGAGATGTATATCTCAAGTTTACAAGAGAGGTTGAAGAACGACAAGTATTCGGATGATCTGGAGGTGTATAGGTTGGTATGCCATTTCATGAACTTTTACACTATTCCATTAAAGAGGAAGTCGCAGTTTCACATGAATATTGCCCTCAAAAATTGCAACGAACTAGTAACATACATGGAGAACGCATTAGAGTCCGGATCTATGCAACCATACTCCGAGTGGCTAGTCGTATTTAAATTTGTAGTTCTGACCTTGAGTATACTCACCAATAAGCATGGGAGATTACATGAAAGGTATAAAGAATTGATAGAATATGAAAACGTCCCCAAGATTTGGAAATATATTCTGGTATTACATTATGTTGATTATAGACTAAAGCAAAGGAAACCTATAGAGCAAGATATTCTCTCAAGTCTCAGTGAGATCACCGTCGAAACTGCTGGCGCAAAGCTATATGCTTGGAGGTTAATCTCTGAGCTTCTCATGGATATCTATAATGATAGAAATATAACAGAACAACTAAACAGGTTCAAATTATTTTTCAAAGAATGCAAAGACAAATTGGATGGCAGCCTTGAAGTAAACGTTGATAGCAAAGCAAAACTGCAGTTAAAACTTGAACCCATTTTCCACTATAAGGATTTAAAAAACATTTTACTACTATTACAAAGTGTCAGCTATCTGCTTAATGGATATGATAAAAAAGCAAACTTCTCTATTAAATTTTTACCAAAAGTTCAAACGACAACACAATTACTATTAGAGGGTATAAGGAATGATAGTGCTAATTCAATATTGACAGTTGACAATAAAGTATCCTGGTATACCACAATTCTGAAATATGTCTCATTTTATAAATTATGGGATTATGTTCTATTAAAAGGGATCACTCATGAATATAAAAGAAACTGCCTTGAAATACCCCAAAAAGATCATCAATTATTTTTGGAGTTGATTGGAAGGCAATCAAAATTAACAAGCACAGGGGGTTCTGAAGAATTACAGCAGTTGACAGAACAGTATACCGATTTAGCGGGAGACAGTAGTGTTCACTATGAAGTTAAACTGTCAAGCTTGTTGAATTGCTATATCATCTTATCAAGCCTTGTTAGTGAGGATATCGATAAGGCTAAAAACATTTCAAGATGTAATGATGTTTGGATGTCTATTCAAAGTATATTTGACAATTGCGATCTGCGTGATAATAGTTTATGGAATGTCACCATACTTATGGTGTGGATTATAAGCCATTTTGAGCCATTTACTGCAAACCCACTACCAAGTACTGATGAGGAAAAGTCATCTAAATTGGAAGCTTTTAAAGGCTACTACCAGAATAATAAATACAATGTTATTGATAAAAAGGATGCCGGGATGCATAACAATCTTAAAGTTAAACGGGGACTTCTATTACATGTGCTGCTAAACTATATTGGAGCTCGATTATTTGAGCAGGATTTAGAGGAAATGACAAAAATCTCTGAGCGGTGTTTCCGCATGGCTAATATAAGCATAGAAGATGCCTCATATTCGAAAAAGTCTTCCAAGCAGCCCAGAGTTGGGAGTCTCAATACGACAGATATCGAAGAAAGTGAACTTGATCACCCAACCAATATGAATGTGGAAGGTAATCAAGGTATATGGGCTATACGATATATTATGGGTTTATGGTCATTAATGAACTATACTGTAGGCATGCGACAAAAAGAAGTGATATATACTAGAAATAAACTCAGCCGTATTATAGCTTCTTACCACCAGGCACAAGCATAGTAATGTTATTACCACTTAATAGCATCCTTCCATGGTGTTCCATTACCACTTCACTTTTCAAACCGTCATTTGCTGTAATTTCTGTAGTGTATTCGATTGGATCTTCCAAGATCACATTTACAAACTCATCAAATCCCACCAACTTACCGCTAAATTCGCGATTTGACTGTAATATTATGTGTACCTGCTGGTCTATGGTCTTGTCTATAACTTCCAATGGCAAAACGTCTAAACTGCTCATCTCACTATTGGGAAATGTTTTTCAAAACTATTTTATCAAATGCTGCTCTTTGCTAAATATTGGTGAGTCGAAAATTCAATGATGAAACGTAAATGCAGTTAAATTCTGTCACTGGTACGACGGCTTAATAATTATTATAGCTGATGTTATTGGCTTATAGACGAATCAGCAAACGCCAGCTATTGATCTTTGACAGTACTTGATGACTAAGGGTAACATTGCATCAAATACTAGCTCATCCTGGAATGCGTATTGTTACCATTCAACTTTCAATTCTGGAGTTCATTGAGCACACACAATCAAAGGAAAAAATAAAATACCTAATACTTTTGAACGAAAACACGAGATTTTATATAAACTTTGGTACGAATGGTAAGTTCATGTCCGAACTAACAAATTCGTTGTCAGAACACACCGATTTCATTTTAGCATTGTATGTATACCATGAAAAGGCAGCAGGTATCATCAACAAGTACGAATGAATAAGAGGTGCAATTTCGAAGGTAATATACTTTTTGCCTTAATTGGACACTACGAAGCTTTCTTTGTCAATTTGAAGAATATTTGGATACTGTAAATACTAGACTATATGGAATTCATCGCAAGTACTATTGTGAACAATACAAAAATAAGAATGTTGGGTGAAACAGCCTAAAAAAGAAATAAGTCGCACTATGACATGTTGTTAACAAGTTCTATGCGCTGCTGATTTGTCAATATTCACTGGATAAACAATACGGTTGTGCATACTACTCTTATCATTGTAAAGAAAAATCATATTGAAATATAATTGAAGAGATAACCTTAACATAAGATACTTAACGAAATTCAAAAAAAATAGAACAAGAACCAGGATCAATATAAAATTCGTTAGCAGTTTAACGGCTTTTCACTTTCTTTCATCCATAGCCTCTGACTCCGAAAATTTCTTGAATAGAATACCATGTACCACCAATTGTAACGGATAGACAAAGTGCTTAAGTAAATGATTCATTTAGTGAAGTAGTGGTGCTATCCTTTTTTCTTTTTCTTCTACAAGAATTTACTATCCTGATCACACCGTGCGGGATTGTCTTCACTTCTTAGAAGATGCAGTACTCACAGACCCTAAAAAGTCATGTTTGTTCCATAAACGTCAAAACTATGAGTTTTCTTAGAAGTAGACAACAAAGAAACCATGCTGCTCAAGTTGTAGTATTGCACCCACAATATCTTCAACCATCGCTAAATTATGCTGTTAGCGGAGCAAGCTTGATAAAGAGGTGAAGTTTAAATTCTTATCGAATCAATGTTCTTTCTCTGACCAAATCTGTGTGCGTAATGCTTATCGGGTAATAGAGTCAACTAAAATACAACCAAAGGTGTATGTGCGAATTGAGTTATTGTGTGGATTCTGACAACGAAGTCGATACTCAATTGGCCGAAATGGCCTGTCAGAAATAAATTCATTGGTTGAGCTTTTCCCTTTTGACAGTTATACCTTTAATCAAGGAAGGAAATAACTATACAATGGCCAACCATGCGGATTTTTAGTTACAACTCTTGGGTGCATTATCTGATATCTAATTCTGCTTGTGCTGAATAGTCTTTCCAGGAACGACTTATAGAGTAAAATTTGAGAAATGGTAAAGGTCAACCTGGCTATATAAATACCATCAGAAATGAGCAATTTCTTTGCAATTGGAAGCGTTTTAAAATTTGCTCATCGGTTTTATTATCTTATCATTGCTTCTTTGTTCTATTTTGTTCTAAAATCAAGGAATATCGATACCTAACTGTGTTATTCAACTTTGCTCAAGTACTATAATTTCCATAGTCGATAATACATAGCAAGATCTGTTCTACATTATAAAAGGAAAATATGCCTAACAAAGTATTTAACGTGGCAGTCTTCTTTGTCGTGTTCAGAGAATGTTTGGAAGCTGTTGTTATCGTTTCCATTCTATTGTCTTTCCTGAAGCAAGCAATTGGTTCCAAAGATATTAAATTATATCGCAAATTGCGTAAGCATGTTTGGATTGGTGTCGCACTCGGGTTCTTTATCTGTTTAGTGATTGGTGCTGGTTTCATTGGTGCCTACTACTCTTTACAGAAAGATATCTTTGGTTCTACAGAAGATTTATGGGAAGGTATTTTCTGTATGATTGCTACTACTATGATCAGTATGATGGGTATTCCAATGTTGCGTATTAACAAGTTGCAAAGTAAATGGCGTGTGAAGCTTGCTCGTTCACTTGTTGATATTCCAAAGAGAAAGCGTGATTACTTCAGGATTGGTTATTTGACTAGACGTTATGCGATGTTCATCTTACCTTTCATCACTGTTTTAAGAGAAGGTTTGGAAGCTGTCGTTTTTGTCGCTGGTGCCGGTATTACCACGAAGGGTTCTCACGCATCCGCTTATCCTTTACCAGTCGTTGTTGGTCTAATTGCTGGTTTTATAGTTGGATTCCTATTATATTACGGTACTTCAAAGTCTTCCATGCAAATCTTTTTAGTTATTTCTACCTCCATTCTTTACTTAATTGCAGCCGGTTTGTTCTCAAGAGGTGCTTGGTACTTCGAAAACTACAGATTCAACAAGGCAACGGGTGGTGATGCTTCTGAAGGTGGTGACGGTAATGGTTCCTATAATATCGCTAAATCAGTTTACCATGTTAACTGTTGTAATCCTGAACTGGACAACGGTTGGGATATTTTCAACGCTTTGTTGGGATGGCAAAATACTGGTTATCTGTCCAGTATTCTTTGTTACAATATTTACTGGGTTGTTCTAATTATTGTCTTAGGTTTGATGATGCACGAAGAAAGATATGGCCACTTACCATTTATGAGAAACGTTGGTATGAGACACTTAAACCCAGGTTATTGGATAAAGAACAAGAAGAAGGACGAATTGACTGATGAACAAAAGGCTGAGCTGCTAAACCGTATGGACAACATTCAATTCAATGAAGAAGGTGATATTGTCGCTCATGCTAACGAAGAAGAACACGACCAGGAGAGTTCTTTGTTGAGAGGCAACTCTAACAAGATGGGATCCAAGGAAGAATTGAACTTCAAGGTTACCACTACCAGTTCCGACTAATTATAGGGAATAGCTGACAGCTATCTTTTTCTTTTTGTTACTCTTCCTTAAAAATAATAATAATAATATGCCAATCTTATTTCCCCGCCCTAATAATTACTCATTATTTCAAAAAGTATAAGACGTTGGCATGAATGAACAATAATAAGGAAAATATAATAAGCAATAAATTATTAATGAAATTATAAAACAGTTTTTTTCTGAATAGGAGACTAACAAAAAGTATTTATTTTTCTCTATTATAAATAAATGTCTTAGTAGTTTATATATTTGGATTTGTTGATCTTTTTTGTAGATAATAAAAAATATACCCAATTATAATAATTCAATTTGGCAAGATCAGATAGGTGCATTTATAGCTTAATTATTTATTGGTGATCATCACCTAGTGCAACAATTAAAGGGTGTTTATATTCCAATATCACATGGGTTCCCAAAGACGATTTGCCATATTTTTCTGATGACACTCATTCTAAATCGCAAAAGGGACAAGGAACTATAATAGATGCGATGATCTGGTAAGAATATATTCGATTTAGTCAGTAAACGATAACTATAAACAGATTTGAATAGCACAAATTTTCACTTAACCACTAACATTATATTTGACCTATAAACTGTACTTCCGAAGGTTCGTTACTGAATCGAGATCAAGAAAAATTCTAAATTATACGGCTTGAATCTCATCCACAAAAATAAACAATAACATACACCAGACCTTTTCTATTCATTATATTTGATAAGAACTAATTATTCTCTGGATCGTGGATGCTTTGCCCTGACGTTTCTTTGATTGAGATCCTTATTGGTAATACATATCTGAACTTATACCCTTAAACTACAATCACACTTCAAATTATTATCTTTGGTATAATCTCTCAAAGTTTAACTGTAACTTAAGAGATATCTGCATCGGTATACTTTGCTGAACGATAAAGAATTTAAGTTCTCAGGGATATGCCTGGTATTGAACAACCGGTTAGCCGGAAGAACGAAACACTGGTAAAATTATCAAGCTTAGCCGACGAGTTTGTGTTTAATGATGAAGTCCAGTTGAACTTACAGGATGTACTACAAGAATGCGTTGACACGTATCAGAACTACCAGGATGAAGTTAAAAAGATTAAAAATATGGATCACACTGAAAGTGAGAAAGTATCAGAACTCTGCAAGTCAGCATATATCTACTACAAGATAGTCCACAACTTCATAACGAAAGTAATACCCCATCTACCTGAATTCGAGGTGGCAACTGGACCTAAAGCATCGAAGTTGCAAGCTGAACTGATCAAGATATACTATTCATTATTCTCTCGATTGGAGAGTGACAAGAAAATAAGTTATATTAAAAACATAATTATAAAGCATATGGATACTCAAGAAAATAATCATTCAGTTGAATCACATGAACAAGTCAAATTGAGTAACAAAAAACTACCAGTTAATCGTGATGCCATAGAAATCGATAAGGATTCCATACTTCAGGATATCAGGTATATTAATGGTAAGAGATCCGGGTCAGGTATATCATGTTCAGAGCTATTGTCTTTGATGAAGATGAAGGAAGATAGCTTACTATTAATAGATGTGCGACCAAAACTTGAATACGATGCCCACCATATCAAGACTAAAAATATCATATGTATAGAACCGATATCATTCAAAGAAAGCTATTCAGATCAACAGATAGAGAAGACTTCAATGATTCCTTCTCCGAAGCATGAGATCCAATTATTTCAACGGAGAAGCGAATTTCAATATATCATCTTATATACAGACCTGGAAGAGAAGTCTAATTTTTACTTCCAACAGTTAAAATCACTATTGGAGATACTTTTACAGCGGTCTTTTCTGAGACCAATCGACGATAGAAAGACCAAGGTTCTTTTTTTAAGCGATTCCCTACAAAATTGGATAAAGAATGGAGGGGAAATCGATAAATCACAGGAGGTAAGCAAAATTAGAAATAGGTCAATCAGTGGCAGCGGGCCTCTACTAAATTCATTATCAGAAAGAAAAACAATCGGAGCCTTTCCAGATATCAATCGAAATAGTACAAAGCAAATGCCAATATCCCCATTACCATCTTTACCTGGATCAGAAAGGACAGTTGCTACACCACCAAACGGGTCAAGTACCCTTGGCAGAATAAATAGTCCAGTTACCCATTATCCCAAAGCCCCACTAATTAACGATAGTGAATTCCACTTGAACATAAACAACAATCACTCACCTCCCACTCACCTCCCCTCCAAGGACAACAATCCCCTGGCAAGTAGTATGCCTATTGGTTCAGATCATAAACCATTTATGTCTCCACAAAATTCCTTGCCACTAGCACCCAAACCCCCGACATTAGAATCAAAAAACTATAACTTCATATCTGATCGTTCTAACATAATTGACCAAAAACAAAATAGAAGTAGGTCACTTGAACCCCAGCTGCCACCTATACCAAGCACTCTGATAAGAAAAAATTCACCAGAAAAAACTTTGTCATGTAATCAAATGATGGATACATCCTTTACTGTGGGTTTGGAAAACATGGGAAATTCATGTTACATAAATTGCATAATACAATGTATTTTTGCAACTACAGAACTTATCAAAATTTTTCTTAATGGAACCTATGCCAAACATATTAACAAGCAGAGTAAACTCGGCTCTAAGGGGGTTCTAAGTCATAATTTTGCAAAGCTATTAAAAGATATGTATGAAGAGAATAGTAGCAAAAAAATTGGTAAAAAGCATGGTGCAGTTAAAACTCTCCAATTCAAGATGGCCTGTGCATCTGTAAATTCCTTATTTAAAGATGCTAGCCAACAAGACTGTCTGGAATTTTGTCAATTCTTATTAGATGGACTCCACGAGGATTTGAACCAATGTGGGGCTAATCCACCCCTCAAGGAACTTTCACCGGAAGCTGAGAAAATGAGGGAGAATTTATCTTTGCGTGTGGCATCAAGCATTGAATGGGAAAGGTATTTAACAACTGACTTCAGCATAATTGTAGACTTATTTCAAGGCCAGTATGCATCCCAACTAAGGTGTAAAGTTTGCAATCGAACTTCAACGACATATCAAGCCTTTTCCGTGTTATCTGTGCCTGTACCCTCAGGTAAAAGTTGTGGTTTATTGGATTGCTTCATCGAATTTACTAAGACTGAAAACTTGGAAGTAGATGAACAATGGTTCTGTCCAAGCTGTAAAAAAAAGCAACCATCAACCAAAAAATTGACTATCACCCGTCTACCCAGAAATCTGATAATTCATTTGAAAAGGTTTGACAACATGATGAATAAAAATAACATATTTGTTAGATATCCCCAAATTTTAGATCTAACACCATTTTGGGCAAACGACTCTGATGGAAAGTTACCACCTGGTATCACTGATGAAATACCAGCCAGAGGACAAGTACCCCCATTTAACTACAGATTATATGGTGCTGCATGCCATTTCGGGACTTTGTACGGGGGACATTACACATCATATGTTGACAAAGGTCCCGAAAAAGGTTGGATTTATTTTGACGACACAGTATACAGACCTGTAAGATTCCAAAATGAATTTATAAGCCCTAGTGCCTATGTTTTGTTTTATCATCGCATAACGTCTTAGTTATTTTGTGGCGATAAATTGAAATCAATTAAGACTCAGCATTATTTGAAGCAAGCGCCTTGTGTAAGCCCCCATTGCCATTCAATCACCATGAACTTTAATGATACTTAACGATACTCGATGATATATTCGTTATAATTCCTTCATTTCTGTAATTACAATTTACGTACTAAACTTATATTCGAAAATATAGAAACTACTGAAATAGTAATGAAGCGGCAAATTCAGCATTCCCATTTGTGGAAACCAACGCTTGTATCACTTCTTGTCTTGAGAATCCCAAATCCATAAGCTGTTTGATAGTCTTTTCTGGGAATGTTCTCCCTGTATTTCCCATAGGTGAACTATTATTGAGTAAATTGTCTGCCTTAACAGGCTTTACTTTTGGGGTGATAGTAAAGGAAGTTTTCATTTTCTTTTTACTATGATCAGCAGACTCCTTTATCTCCACAGGTGGCTGAGGGTTACCAACAGCATCAAATGAGGTACCTTTAGGTATTTCTGCCTCACCCAAGAATTTAGTTTCCGTACCAGCTATCCTTAGAACGTTCTTCTCAAGATCAATGCATGCTTGATGCCTCTTTAGCATATCGAGACCCAAAAGTAAATCAACATTGGAATCCAACACAACAAAACTACATGGAATGAATTGAGTCTCAATCTTGACTTGTACTTGATGGACTCTACCGAGTATTTTACCCGTACCAACACCTCTAGCTTCACCAATAAATCTGTTGTCAATAAAACGCTTAAGTTCAGTTTTCTCTGCTAATCTGGGAGAAATAATAGTCATTTGCGCACCTGAATCTACGAATGCCTTCACGGGGTGACCGTTGATTTCCATGTTAATATATAACATACTAACCTGCGCAAATACTTCAGGAGTGTATTCAAGTGCATTTCGTAACTGCTCATCAATTAACTGTTTATCTTGTAGTTCCTGCAGGCGTTTCTTATGTTCTGGATCCTCAGGGTTAGTCATCAATTTCTTGTACTCCTCATCAGGAATTCCGTATGGATTAGTGGGCATAGCCGATTGCATTCTTCTTCTTTGTATAATGACTGGGCCCATATGTGTCTTGAATTGCTGGGGATCATTCACTAGACTGTCAATATCAGCAAATGGCATTCTCAAGGAGTTTCTTAAAGCAGAATTACTCAATAGTTGCAATCGAAATTGTTCAACGTATGCGTCATCATCTAGTTCGATGGCTGATGTACTATTTGCGATAGAATTACTAGACACAGGTTGCCCACGTATAACAATCAGATCATCATTACCAATACCAAGTTCCTCAAGGGTCTTTTCAACGTCTGGTTTTAATTCTTTACCATTAAAGTAGAGCTGCTGCTTGCCACTCTCAAATGCACAATCAACTTCCAATAGTGCAACCAAATCCATCAACATCATATCTCCACTAAGCTCCAAGGGGCCGTATACCTCCCCATTAACATCATTTGTAACTGTCAATTGCATCCTTCTATTTAATATTCGATATTCTCAATGCTGCTACTCTGAACACTTTATTTTTCACTATATCTTATCAAAATAGAATCCCTAAGCGCAGTACAATGTCAGCGGTCAACACTAAATCAGGAAGAAAACAGGAGCTGCAGAATCTTCAAATCATAAATGCAGCCATGCTATTATAGTAGCTCCTACCACACACCCAATGTGCACATGCTACCTGTAACGCTACCTTTACTACATGATCTCTACGGGTATTGTCTCAGAAGGCTAGCTCGCGCCACCATGAAAGAAGAAACCCAATCAAGTTACTATGACGTATTACGTTATTAAACACGTGTGTAAGGGTACCAAGCTGATGATTACGTAATTAGGGAACATTTATTGATTTTCAGCTTTCACTTCTCTCCATTGTTAATTTCTCTGTGTTTGGCACAGATATTTGCGCGAGGTTGATTTGCTGACGTAATAAATATTGATCTACACTTTATTTCTTATGGAGATCATATAGCAAATGCTGTTATTGTTCGATTCTGAGCTAAAAAAAGGTACCGAAATCAAATATAGCATTCTATTTCAACCTTATCATAAATGAATATAGCTTGTTTCTTTCATATCTTTTTTTTATATCAATTCTGAGAGATACGCATTAGGTACAGTATTTTAAACAAACATGAATTTTTACTTTTCCTGAAAGCACGCCATCATAGTACTTTAATAAAGAGAATGATTCAACATGCCATTACCATATTACATCCGTTTTAGAATGTCTTGTGAATTTAGGGAAGTCTGGATTTGAATCAAAAAATATGTCAGTGCTCATCACCTATTATTTGTGAAAGATTACCAATCATTATTTTTTAATTGTAACTTATGTATGGATCTTTCTACCAAGTAAGGTACTTACAGTTTGAAAAAACACATGAAATTCAAAGGAAATAAACACTTTACCATCACTACAATAAGGAATTGCACTGACCTCAAACAATCATTCTAAGTGCCACCACACAAAAGCCTATTTTGCTTTGTCATGTCGAAGGACTCATGAAGGACGATTTCCTTTCTAGGGTGTGTAAGTTGTGGGGTGGATCAATTAAACATGTAATTGTAAAATTTGCCATCGAGAATCAAACTGATATGAGCTATCGATACTGGCTGATTAAATGTCTCTTTAAGTTGTAATATCCACTTTTAAACCTTGGAATAGCGTACAAGAATAGCAGTAAAAGCTTAGGCTAAAATCAGATCTCAAATCAGCATAGATGACTCGAAGATTACGCAGTTCCACGAAGTCAGAGCGAGATGCAGCTTTACTGAAATCAGAGGTTGATACCGAAGCTGCTTCTGCAGTCATCGAGGCAATGGTTGAACCGGTGAAAAAAAAAGCAAAGATTAAGAAAGAGAATTCTGATGCTGATGGAGTAGCTGATTCAAAGGCACCAGAGCCTATAGAAATCCCACAAGATTTCCTGGACAAACATGTCGATGAATTTAAAGTGGGGCTAAAAGAAATACTTGAAGTTGACCCAACGCTTTCACAATATGTGCTGATTAAGGAGTTTCCCTTGTTTTTGAAAGATAGACCCAGAGCAGATGATCTACACGACAAGTTTACAAGACTCGCCAGTGCAATCATCTCACAACAGCTGAGCAACTCAGCTGCTAGATCTATAAGAGAGAAATTTATTAACCTTTATGACGGACATTTCCCAGATTACAAAGTACTTAAGGTAGACATAAAGATACCATCTAAACATGAGCAAATTTTTAAATGTGGCCTGAGTAGGAAAAAATGCGAATATCTAGAATCACTGGCCAATTACTTTGCTGATAATGAAGAGTACATCAGAAACTTATTTCAAGACAAAGGAAATGATCAAAAAATTATGGACGAATTGGTATCGAATGTTAAAGGGATTGGCCCGTGGTCCGCAAAGATGTTCTTAATGACTGGCCTTTACCGCATGGATGTATTTGCCCCAGACGATGTTGGAATAGCTAGAGGCTGTGCTAAATATCTATCACAACACCCTGATACATTGAAAAAGCTCATGAAAAATCGAAGGGAAATAAAGAAGAGTAAAATTAAACACAAGAAATTAAATTGGAAGGTATACGATGAAGACATCGTAGACAGTCTTGCCCTTCTTTTCTCACCCAACAGAACTATATTTAGTTTTATAATATGGCGAATGGCAAGTACTGACATTGATGCCATAATCAAGACAGAAACCGATTTTACTAGTTCGAGAGGTGGTGGATCCGGTCTGTAATAATACGTTTAGTGATCATATTAACATTTTAAAAAGGAAATCATATTAATCTAGAACATTAATAAATAAATAAGCATAAATATATTTACATGTACCTTCCAATTCTAAATTAAACCTAAGTCATAATAATAACACGTCAACTTTATAAATTTTATAATTGAATTTGTTTGGCAGATTCAACCTACCAAATAGGTGACCAATATGACACTAGTACAATTTAAACTATATGTCTGGTCGCATTGAAATAATCCATTATTAACAAGAACATAATAAAAAAGTCAATTTTTCATTACTCATATACCGAAGAGTAAGCATAGGTATTCCACTTTATTTGGACACATGCTTGGCCGCTTCTTGGATGACTTTGCTACCAGATTTCAATTGTTGAGCATGTAACTTTGAAATTGTACTTCTAATTGGAGCTCTTGGTGCTTTCAATTGGGCAGTAAATAGCAAAGATAGAGTCAACAAAGCCAAGGCACCACCTTGATGCATTGATGCAATGGAGATTGGAACATAGTACCATAGAGCCAACGCACCTAGAGTAACTTGACAGGTTAAAACACCCATCATAGCTTTCATAGTGATGTCTGCGTTTCTTGGAACAATTTGTTTCCTTCTATTACAGTAGATATGGGCAACAAGAATCGCCGTGAAAGTAATGGTAGCTAAAATTCTGTGATTTAGTTGAACAGTAACTGGGTTTTCCAACATGTTTCTCCACCACATATCAGACTTGTCTTCTTTACGAGCAAATCTATCTTCGAATAATTCTCTCTTTGGAGGAATCCAATGTTCACCCATGTGTGGGAAAGTTGGGTACAGTAGACCAGCATCTAGACCAGCAACCATACCACCGCTCATGGCAGTGACAAAAGTCAAAGCTGTCAAACCAACGGCAACTCTTCTAATAGGAATAATAGCTGGGCTTTCAAGTTTTTTGAATGCTTCTAAAGCTCTAGCAGGGTTTTTCAACCACTTCAATTCCCTTAGAATTTCCCAACCAGCCCACATCATACCCATATACAAGAAGAATGCAGCACCCAAGTGAGTTGTCAGTCTATATTGAGAAACTGTTGGCTTGGATTGTCTAATTTCCAGTTGTTCTTTGTCCAAACCAGATTTAACCATCCACCAACCGACGAAACCTTGTAGACCCAACAAACCAGACAAGAAAAGCAATCTCTTATTGATGTGAGAGGATGTTCTCTTTGTGGCAGCAAAATATAATGCAGGCATAACAAAGATGACACCGATAGCACGGCCCCAAAGTCTGTGGAACCATTCCATGAAGAAAATGAACTTGAACTCGTCTAGGTTAATGTGAGAGTTCAATTCCATGAATTCTGGAGACTCTCTGTACTTGGCAAATTCTTCTTCCCATTCCTTTTGAGACAATGGTGGCAGAGCACCTAGGATAGGCTTCCACTCGGTAATAGATAGACCTGACTCAGTCAATCTTGTTAGACCACCAAGGATAACAATACCAAACACAAGACCTGAAGTACCGATAAGCCAGTATGCGACGTACTTGCTAGTCTTAACATCCTTGGCAGCCAATGGAATACCGCTAGAATCCAGCTTCAAAGCGGCTTCATCAATAATCCTGGCACCTGCTGCAGCATTACGTAATACATTGTTAGCAGTAGAGAACCATCTTCCACGGGCCACGCATTTCAAAATACCACAACTAGAAGCCTTCTGAGATAGATGCTTAGCACCTGTCCAGTTAAGAGTACTATTTAAAGTAGATCTACCAACCACACCATTGCTTGCTAAAATTCCAGCATTTTTTGAGAGAAGTCTCTGACCAGAACGCACCAATTGTCTTGTCAACATCTTTCCAAGCTCTAAAAAGAAAGGGCAAGACAAATATATACCAAACTGAATTAATTTAGGTTAAAGTATGCTTGTTTTTAGCCGCCCAAAAAGAACCAATAGGCTGAATGGAAGAGAACAATGGGGGAAAATATGCCAAAAGTGTTCCTGAAACATCAAGCGGTATTTATACTTCCTGATGTTGTCCTAAGAAGAAGAAATCGCCTGGGGGGTCGAAAGTGCTCTGTTGCATTTCGTAGTTTATGATTAGTATAAACACCGATATAAAAGAGATATAGTTAGAGAATCACTTATTCTTTGTCTTCTTGGGTACATAGCTATATATGATATGCTACCATATCCGTTTTGAGACCATCTTGTATCTGGTTACACCTTCGAGGGATTGATCGGGGGTAGCTGTGTTGGTTAGAATTGGTATTGGCAAGAGACTTGCATCACGGTTTGAGTCAGAGAAGTCTGTGTGTGGCTCAGGCGTTGCTTCACGAGAAGATTGCGGCGATTGCCTAGAGAGCATGAATGAATCTGTGGAGGGGCTCCTTGAATCGGTCTTCTTTTCGTAATTTATCAGTTCCCTCGTTATCTCGTCCATTTTGCTCAGTCCAGTGCTAATAATACCTGGCACATAGCTCTCTGAGTTTACCATTGTGTTGTATTCGCCGTCTGGGAACCGGCGTTGGATACTACGAGACCATTGCACTAAGATCCAATGTAACAAAGTCTTCGATAGTAGAATGATCACTGCACTCCCAAGCAATGTGATAACAATACTTAACATCCCACTGGAATCTTCTGCAGGCTGGAAGAATACTGGCCGTAGCATTGTCAAAAACAAGACTACCGAGGCTGGCAGTGGTATCCCCAGACGGTTTTGGTATTGAGTACCATTTTGTGTGTAATCTCTATAAGCGATAAAATAAAACTTATCGTACATCTCCGGACGTATACGGTTAAATTTTGTAATATATGCATGTTTAATCCAGTCGACAATGATTTCGCTGCCAATGACATTCAAAGTGGGACTGTTTTGGATCCCTGATGAAGTGATGTTGAGACACCAAGTAAAGGGTATCACGCTAGATATGTTCCTTGACTTGGCTACAATATTCCTGAGGCCAATAATTGATAGAAATAAAAGCAACTTGAACCTCTCGGCAACATCAGACATCCCTATTTGAAAGAGACCCTCTTTATCAATCTTTTTGAAAACAGAACCTTTAATTTCCGAAAATTGCATAGACAGTAATAATGTGAGTAACGCATTTGAACATGAATTGGTCGCAATATTCAAGGAGATTGTCTGGTATACCAACACATACCCATGGCATGTTAGATATACAACTCCTAAAAATAAAAGAAAAAATTGCCTGTGCCTTAGTCTCTTGTAACAATTATGAGAAATTACCACTGTAAGTAAGCTTTGACCTACACTAGAGAGTAATTGGTCACTCATTTCAAGCAAACTAAACAGAACATATAATTTGACTGTACTTTGTCTCTTTATTCTGTGATATACTTTTGAAGTATCTAGCGGACTCAAGAGGATAGAGGATGCAATTATTAAAAACATTGTACACTTGTCTTGGAACATCTTAGATTGTTGCTCTTTCAGCTGTTTTTTCAACTGCTTCGGTAGCGATTGCACTTTATTCTGTTTTTTATTTCTTCCCAATATTGACAAGAGGCTATTCTTTATCGACCTGACATGGTATCGACAAACATTGTATGGCAGCTCAGTAAAATAATACAAAAACCAATCGTAGCTGGCTAGTAATGTGAATAACATAAATTTCTCTAAGTATATCGGTATCCTAAACATATTCAACAGTTGCTCCATCTCGAAATCATGCTGATTAAAATCTTCTTCCTCAAACTCTGAGTCCGTCTCATCAAGTGCGTCATTATCTGCACCACCGCTCATAGCCTGTTTCCTGTCAGTTTCCCCGGCAACAACATCCTTGTTCTTAGTCATATGTAATTACAACTCCTATTATATCCCGAGCTCCCCAATATATCTCCCACAAAATGAAAGGGCAGCAATAATAGACTCTTTTTCCCCAGCCAAATGTAAATAGCCACCTAGCACTGAATAGTAAGTTGCTAACTAGCTGATTCAATCAACTTATCTACTTTTAATAGGACTGCCTTCCACCTTTTTTAAGAACAATCAGCTACGTCAATCCCGAAATTTTTCAGTTCGACAAATCCGAAGATGAGCTTATAAGAAAGAAGGGTTTTATGATGAGCAGTAACAGTTGTTAAGCTTGCGAAGAGATAGCTATGGATCAGCAGGATTGGATGGTGCTAGAGAAGTGCTAGTAAAACTTTCAGCAATGATATCGAAGCAGGATGTGTGTGAAATGCTAAGGCCGTTTCAGAAACATAGACAGTTGTCAATAAGGGAAGGCGAGGTTATCTCTCTCGAGATACTGACGTTGCTATGTGATGATTACTGTGGTGACGAGGGAACTTTGAAATACTTAGCGAGGCTAATGACTCCAGAACTTTATGCTGATCTGGTTGACGAGCGCAACTTGAATCAAAGGTGTGGTTACCCATTGTGCTCGGGAGCACCTGAGAGAATACGGGATCCGTTTTCAGTGGACCAAGTTACTAAGCAGTTTCTGTGGGAGAACAATCCCTATGCATATTTATCAAAATACTGTAATAAGTTTCACTTCAGATGTTCACAGTTCTTTCAGGTACAATTGTCTGAAGAGGCCATTTTCGCTAGGACAGGCGTGCACCTGCTAGAAGACACACAAGAAATGAGACAGACTCAAGATGACAAATTTAATGTTACGTTATTTGAAGAGCTTTTGAGAGAAAAAGCTTCAGAAGAGGATATCAAATCACTTGTAGCAGGGCTCAAGAGGCTTGGTTTGGATGCTTCACAGGACGGTGAAGATGGGGATGAACAATTAGAGGTAGATCTCTCAAAATGGCTTGAACAAATAAAAATTGTGGAAAATAAGGACCCGCCTATGCTTGGTGACCTAGTAAAGGACTAATAAGCAAGACTGTTAACGATTTGTTACGATATAAGGACTTCCCATTACTACATACTAGTGCATAAATACGGTTATATGTATTCTAAATCTAATTTACGTTTTCTTATGAAATTGATGGGCTTCTATAGTAAATTTGGTAAAATATACTATGTTGTTAAGTAATTTGGATTATGACCTTTCATGTTCCATTATCCATACCACGATCAGAAATGATTTTTTTTAGTATCTTTTTACCCAGTTGGATAGTTCATGGCCATCACGGATTCTTTTGTAATAAATGTGTCTGCACTTGCACTGACAGGGCACTCTAGCTATCAGAATCATATGGACATATTTTTGTTCACGTGTAGGCGCTTTAGAGCTTGGAACACTAAATGTTAAAAGAGGAAACTGTTTTGATATATTTGTCAAGTAGTTAAATTTTCTACTAGATTCTGTAAGTAATTAGAGAGTAAAATGCCTTAGTATCCTAGTTAATGGATAAGTACACATGACAAATAGCATAATCCCAACAAAATAAAACACTACTCCTACTGTAGATCTAATTATTATCCATTTACAACAAGTTAATATGGTTTCGTGGTCTAGTCGGTTATGGCATCTGCTTAACACGCAGAACGTCCCCAGTTCGATCCTGGGCGAAATCATTTAATTTTTTTGTGGGCTCTTCCATTTACGCTCGACTCAATTTATGCTCTACTCAATAAGTTAGCACACGTAGCTCAGCAACGTACTCTAAACTCGAGTATGCTTGCTCTAGAATTTCTTAATTATACTAACCGGTCTTTCCACATCAAATGATCTAATAAACATGATTAGAGATAATTTACATCAGTGTGAAATGGCTTGTATATATTTATTATTTGTATACATAAAATAACGACACATCCATCCGACCATTACCTTAATCTTGTGATAGATTAGTTATAGCTTGTATTTGTGAATTAACCAATTGAGCGAGTTTGCTAGAATTGTAAGTTCCTATTAGGGTAGTCAATTGAGTCGTTGATATTTTTTTGTCTTTAATGTCCACAGATTCTAATATCTCGAGGAGATCTTTTTTATATCTTGCAATGAGTGTCTTATCACATTTATAAGTACCCAGTTTACGAATTTGTTGTATCAGATTATTCAAAACCTCAAATATCTTCATTTTTATCTTCGAATCTAAACCCATCGAATACATGTTTCCTGTATTAATGATCTCCTGGATATTAACATGATCTGATATTGTATGTGGATAGAGAATACCATCAATTTCAATCTTGCCCGCATTTGGCTCAATTGATGCTTGCTTATCCTCTTTCATAAGTTCCACTAACTCTTTCAGTTTTTGCTCGATTGACTCCTTCGTATGTGCTATTAGTGAATTCTGGAACTTTTCTGATCTTACAAATGTTTTAACTAATTCATTTGTTGACGAGGATACAATATAATCGAGATCCTGCTCTTCCTCAAATATATACCCGTATAGACTCTTTTCAAAAACTTCATGTATTTGCACGTTCCAAGGGAACCCCGAGTACTCCATAATTTTATTCAGTTTAACCCATTGAAATAAAGTGAAATAAAGCTCATTCTTTGTAACAGCATCAACAATATAACGTTGTAGTTGATTACATTTTGTTGCTAAAACTCGTTCATATGTTTTATTCGATATAATATTATCCAGTTGCTTATGAATTTTTGCGAAATGCTCCATTAAATTATCAATCAGATTGTTTACCCCTGGTTCAGAAGTTGTAGTGGGCATCTTTGATATGAAATTGTATACAGCCATTGCCCATTCTGTTAATTCAACCAAGATCATTGAGGAACTAGTTTCATCATCCTCAATGCTTCCCTGTTTAAGAGGAGATTTAGTATGACTTTGAACCACCAAGTCCGGCAGTTTTCTCAATTGATATAGATCATCATTATAACATAGTTCTCCAAACTCTTTATCCACTTCTTTTAAAGTATATGTTAAAGTAGACACTTCATCTGTGACTTCCAAGATATCCCAGTATTTCTGGGCCATTTTATGGTTAAACTTATCATTGATAGTAGATAATTCGTGTGCCAGCTCAACAACATGGTTCTTTATTTCAGGAATTCGCTGCTGGGTAAATAATTGATGCACTTCATGTTGTTCTTGTGCCATTATAATTATATATACTTATCTTCCTTCAGAGGTCTAGCTCCTCTTCTGTCTAACATTAGCTGTACTAATTACTTTCTTGCTTTTTATCTTTTTTCATGAAATTTGCCCAATCTAGCAGAAGCGATGAGCTGTTGTTTCGGATCCTAAGCAACTATCAAAAAGATCAAATATATATTCTTTACCTTATACATCATATATATCAATAATATCATTATCGATTACTCGTTCATAACATTAAAATATCTTAGATACCAAAAAATCAAGCTTTTCATAAACTGATCATAATTGTGAGATATCGTTAGAATGATAAGACCAGCAATAGAACCAACAATAGAGATGAATCTGATGCAAGTAATATAAAGAGCCTTAACTGATTAAAAAAAAAAAAAACGTCAAAGTTCTTCTGAAATATGAAAAAAAAAATAAAAAACATATTCAGTGAAGAATTGATAAGCTTTAGGTGAAACTTGGCTTGGGTAAATTACTCTCATTAGGTACATCTGTAGCAAATGATGCTCCTGCGAAGGTGTTGGATTTCCTGCCACTATTTCTTTTACTCTTATTTGTAGGCTTTGTATTTGTAACAGGGCCATTGGATGTGGGGTTCTTCACAACAGGAGGTGTAGATAATGCTGGATTAATATAGTTCATTGGATTTGGTGGAATAATACGAGGCAATGTTGGTGAAGCTCCAATGCTCTGGTTGATAGGGAACGCACTGTTAGGAACAGGCATAGGTGGCTGATTATAATACATTGGCTGTCCATTAAAGTTTAGCTGTTGTGGCATACCAGGAGGAGGACCGTTCGGACCTGGCGGATAGCCCGGAGGAGGTTGAGGGGGAGCCACAGGTGCAATACCAGGTCTGAAATTATCGAAGTTCATAGGTCCTGGTCCAACTGGTAACCTATTCTGCTGCTGCTGCTGCTGTTGCAATTGTTGAGGGTTATAAGGCAAGTAGTGATTGTTTGCCGGGAAGTTGGGATTTCCGAGTGGGTTCATTGGAAGATTATGAGGCAGTATCATTGGAGTAGATAATGGTGATGAAAAATTCTGACTTAGACCATGACTATTTGTTATGCCTTGAGTAGTATTGGGGGCTTTCTGTGGTGTGGCAGTAGCTGAGTTCGAGTTTGACTTAATGAGTGTCTCTACCACTGTTTTTTCTGTCTTCTCAGGATTAATCAGTAAGTTCTTTAAATTTTTAGTCAAATTATCATAAGAATCCTTTGTTTCTTGTAGTTCCTTATCTTGCTTCTTCTTGTTCTTAGTCTTCGCCCCATTTGTTTGCTTTCCACCACGAGGACCATGCCCAAAATCAGGTCTCTGTCCATTTGGCAACTGTTGAGGCGACAATAGCTGTTCGATATCCTTCTCTGTTTTCTTGCTTGGCTTCTTATTGTTCAGAGCAGGTATCCGCGTGGAACTATTATTCTTTGCTGCCACTATAGGTGAATTATTCCTGCTATGCGTCGGCAGTCGGCGTGAACTGTTGAAATACATTGTATCATTAGACATAGTTTTCCAGGTTTTCTGATAGTGGTTTCTGTAGTTTACAATACTGGCGAAAATGCAACTTTAACCATGAATCAATAAGGATAAGGCCACAAAATAGTAGTCAATATATTAGTCAAACCGTCTGGCCGAGCTCTCTGGGAGAGTGTTGATTGCAAGTCTCGCCATTTGCTTTCAGAATTTACAGTGGGCCCCTCCGTCCCCAGTGTCGTCAAAGCTTTCCCACCGCACCATTGTTCTCTGACTTACCACTGTTTATCATTACACCAGTGATAGAGCCGTAAGTTCAACTCACAAGAATATATAACATAAATACGGGGTTATAAAGTTGTTTGGAAGGACCTTCCTCTTGGTCATGTATTCAAACAGGAAACACGAGTGAATGATAGTGAAACCATTTAGTAGTGTTCCTTTCCCAGGCGGAATATGTATAGGCTTCCAGTTTCGTTCTAGGAACGGGTAGTATCACAAAAAGGCAAGTATGGATGTTCTCTTAATGAAAAAAGATACCATAACCATTCTGCTTCTATTGTCCACCCTCAACACCTACAGACATAATATACACACGTTAATGTGATATACAAATGTGAAAGGTGTTAAAAGATGGAAACTTAATCATTCCAGTCAGTCAAAAAATATTAAACTAGATGACATTATAGTATGCATCCCAAAATAATGCCAAAGAAAGATACCCTCCTGGACATATATACGATCTTTGCCACTATTATGGAATGTGGATCTATGGGGTTTTGACTCTTGAAGACACTGTCACAAATGGACTTTTAAAGACATTGTTCATTTGCTCTTTATATATTAAATTTCTTCAAAAGTAAGCTCATCGCTGGAAAAGTTTTCTTTCTATGTCGTATTAAAACATATAGATACAAAGCTATATAAAAAGGGCATAATGGCTCTTAATCTCTGATGCAATAAGTATGCATTGATGTGAGGCAATTCTTCGTAATCGTGAAATATATACACGCTTAATAGGGGTGATTTCGATCGTAACACTAGATAATACCGTTGAAGTAGCACCTATGCTCTCAAACAATATTTAAAGGATCTCTGTCTGTTTCACTAACTTGGACATCCTGCAACAAGCCAGCTGTGTCGTGTCTTTTCAGCAGTTGAAGCATCGAGGTCTTCACGTAGCCACGTTCTGTATTTGAGTGGTTACAAAGGATGACCGCTTTACCCATTTCTTTGTACTTCAATACTTCGTGGTGTGATAACTCTCCGGTGACGTAAAGATCGGGGGTCTCTTTCAAGTTACGGAATACTCCCGAGCCACTACCAGCACAAACAGCAACAGTTTGTACTTCATGATGCAGGTTACCAGAAATTTCATATGGTAGAGAAGCTATTTGTACATGGGATAGACCTGTGTTCTTTTTCAGGACATCCACAACTTCTTGTAAAGTAACTGCTTTGTCCAACTTGAAATAACGACCATAACCAGTGATAGGGTCATGTGGAGCTGTGTTTGCAGTAGACTCAATACATTCCTTCGTTGTAATGTTGACAGTTTTTGGAACTAAACTCTCAACTAGCCAATCATTAACACCACCATCAACTGCATCCACAGCAGTGTGTGGTGAGTAGACAGAAATGTTGTTCTGGATTAGTTTAATAGCACTTGCGTGTTGAACATTGGTTTGTGGGTTCAATCTATTCCAGCTTGGGAAGATGAAAGGGTGGTATGCCAGTATTAAGTTACAACCTTGTTTGACAGCTTCATCTGCGACCCTCGATGTCAAATCAACGGTCAACAACATCTTCACAGCATTATTGGCATGAGATTCCTCATTGCTACTACAGTCAATTAGTAGCCCAGTGTTGTCAAAACTTTTGTCAGCGTACTTTTCCGGGAAAGCAGCACGGATAACTTCCAAGGCCTTATTCAATTGTCTTCTATGTAGTGCACCCATTCTCATATGTACTGAACTGTAGTCGGATGTTCTAATGGAATAACTCAATTCATTTCTATAATTAATGCGTATTATTATAAGTCCCCCATTAATTGCATTTTAACGGAAATCATCGCTTTCACTTTAATTTTATCACTTAGAACAGAAGAATCGAGATAATTGCAATGATGGCAAGAAATGCATATAGAGCTTACAAATCATTGCATAAGTCTTGATCAACTTATATTGTGGAATACTGACAACAGTTTAGGGATCTTATTCAGAATTATAAGTCACTCTAGAATAACCAGAAGAAAGTATACCACAAAAGCTCAAGATAAATACAAATGATTACTGAAGAACATCTGCGAGAGAAGTTGAAGACATCGATTCCTGATGTCTACCACGTTATAGTTACAGATCTATCATATGGATGTGGCCAAAGTTTTGATGTCGTGGTAGTGAGTAACACGTTTGTGGGTAAGAACAAGATCCAAAGATCAAGGCTTGTTAATGGTGCTTTAAAGGAAGAACTCGCTGATATCCATGCTTTCAGTTGTAAATGCTATTCTGAGGAAGAGTGGTCAAAGATAGTAATTTAACTTAATTAATTTGGAGACACATATACTACATCACTTATTTATTCAAATCTCGTTTTTCAACACAGTTCATTGAAACTTTAATAACATTTAATCTAATACAATAACCTTATTTTGAAAGTTTGAAACGATTTCTGCATAGAAAGGGTATATGTTTACATTAAATTATATATAATCTGAAAGTGTCATGAATATTATTAGTTTTATTTGTTCATTATAGTCAATTATTATGAACATAAAAATACGACTCATATATTGGTAATTAGCAATAACGCTTAAAAATACCTCAATAATATGGTGGTGGTGGCGGTGTAGCAATATGATTTAGTCCCAATAGGTAACCCATTTTTGTATGAGCCACGGAGTCAATACTCTGTGCTCTTAACCTTGTTTCTTCGTCTAATAGGTTTCCATTTTTTTGTAATAATGTATTCAAAATACGGGAATTAGTGTACGTCTTATCCATAGTAGACCTGATAAGCTTAGGAGAAGATAGTACCGATTCTCTTTCTTCTTTAACAGCCTCAGTTTCATCATTATGCTCAATAATAATCTGTGGTTCTTCAAACGGCATTGAAACTGTAATTGTACTTTGAACAGGTTCTTGTTGTTCTATTTCCTCTTTGTATGCCGGCTTATCTTTCTTATTCTTACCTATCTTTATCTTTCTTCTTCTTGGTTTAGTATGGTTTACTTGTTCATCGTGATCAGTACTTCTCATGTATAGTTTGTTTTGGATGTCGGTTATAACATCTAAGTCATATGCATTCTCTTCAAGAACCTCCATTGGCAGTAGATTGGACTCTTTATCGAAGTAAGCTTGACTACTCATTAAACTATTTCCAGACGATGATGACCTCCTCAATAGGTAATCTACAGATGGTCTCTTATTCATTAGCAATGAAGGGGTGCCAGCTCTTTCCTTCTTATGATCAACATAGGAAGAGTAGTAATTACTTAAGGAAGGCATCCTGGAGATAAATCTATACAGATTTTGTCTTTCCAAACAGCCGGGTATCAGCGAAAGTGTACTGGAGACAGTCGAGTGTAGTGATAAAGTTTGTCTTGAAGATACCAAGGTGGACAGCCGTAGCATGTTTGCCGGTGATAATTCTTGCAGGTCAGCATCTTCAAATATTATCTTAGGAGCACTTGGCTGATTATTCTCATCACATGTGTCCTTCTTATGCTTCGCAGAACTTCTTGAGCCATCTGAGTTCGTGAACCAACTCTGTGACATATTAAACAAGGCTGTGGGTAATGTATCCTTAAACAAGAGTTCCATCGCTCTTTTGAGTCTCTTTTCTATGGTTGTTTGTAAAATTTTGATGGAACAATCAAACTTAAAGTCAAGCACAACATCATCGAAGGAGATACCTATACCTGAATTGCGTGCTACAAAGAATACCTTAGATATGGCTTCCATCTTAATATTACTGAAAGTCATAGTTATCGGCAGGCTGAATGAATCATTTGTAATCAAAGTTGGCGTCACAAACTCAGGCGAGTCAGCCATGCTCAACATCAACAGATTTGACTCAATCACAGTCCGTACTTGCAACATCGCTCCTTCAATAGAGATTTTACATATACCTTTCATCATTGAAGAACCCCCACCACCGCTACTTATAGAGGAAACACCTAGTCCTACATCCAGATCCAGAATCTCCAAGTTGGGTATCCTTGAGAAATCAACTTTTTCCACTATAATGTCATTCTTCAAAATATCTAGCGACCCGCCGCTCTTCCTTTGATGACCACTGCTATCATCCTCATTGCCAGCCTCATCTGCACGCTCCACATGTCTGCGACTCTTAGGATTCAGAGCACCGGTGAGCCGCTCTCTGAGCCGCTCATTAAAATCGGCACTCTCAAAAACGCTCCGATCAAACCGAAACGACATATATTACTCCCACACCAAATACAAAAAAAACCTCAAAAAAACAACACCCTATAGATCGCACACGACACGCTACTCAAAGATATTATAAACAGTTGATAAACAGCTTAACCGACGCACTTTGAAAGATGATAAACAACCGCCCAATAGAAACGGAAATGAGCCAAATCCGGGCAATGACCTTGCTCCTTATATACTAGCAATACATCATTTTATACGTATAATGTTGATCTGTTTTTGTTTTCGTAATTTAAGCGCAGCTTGCCAAAACTCTAACATAACTGCCATATATTTACTTGTGGGGGGCATAGGCATTACATATATTCTTGCGATATATATAATCAAGATACAATATATAATGGCTATGGAGGTACCTGAGACGCGGCAGTCTTCAATATATGTATGTGTGCGGGTTCGGCCTTTTTCCGAGTCCGAGTCGCTGCGGTTGGCGCCCGAGGTTGGCGATGAGTTTGATTCTATGCTGGATGATTCGATGATGGGTGGAGAAGTGTCTATGGTAGTTGGGCGCGGGGATTTTGTTGGCGAGGTTTCTTTTACTGAGGACAATGGGAGAAAACACAACAGGCGTCAATCGTTGGCTCCGCGTCGAATTCACAAGATTGTTGATTGTGTGGATGACAAGATGATAATATTTGATCCCAACCACCGGAATCCACTGTACAAAGTCAAGGAGAGTGTACTCAACTCCATGTATGGAGGAGCGAATATGCGTGGGTCCATTGATGGCGATATGCTTATGGGATCAGATGCTACAGCTTCGAGAAGGTTCAAGAGAGCAAACGGAAACTCTGCAGGTTCAGAGATTAAGTTTGTGTTTGACAAGCTTTTTGACACTGATGCTACTCAACGCGAAGTGTATCAGAGCACCACTAGCTCACTATTGGACTCAGTATTAGATGGCTTCAATGGAACAGTTTTTGCATACGGCGCTACAGGATGTGGTAAAACTTATACAGTGAGCGGTACTCCAGAGAACCCCGGGATTGTGTTTCAAGCAATGGAGGAACTATTTCAAAAAATGGAAGACTTGAAGGATACAAAGTCTTTCCAGATATCGCTATCCTTTCTGGAAATTTACAATGAAAGAATCAGAGACTTGCTAAAACCTGAGACGCCATCGCAGAAACTTATCATAAGGGAAGATACTGATAATAAAATCACTGTTGCTAATTTGTCTCAACATTTTCCAACCACAGTACAAGAAGTGATGGATTTGGTTATTAGAGGAAACTTCAATAGAACTACATCGCCGACCGAGGCCAATGAAGTCTCGTCAAGATCGCATGCGGTGCTACAAATACACATAGTGCAGAAAAACAGGACACCGGATATCAAGGAAGAACACACATTTGGCACTCTCTCGATAATCGATTTAGCAGGGAGCGAAAGAGCTGCGGCAACTAAAAATAGAGGTGCCAGATTACATGAGGGTGCTAATATTAACCGGTCGCTATTAGCGCTGGGAAACTGTATCAATGCTCTGTGCATAAACGGAAACGACGAGCGGCCTCGCTGCCACGTCCCATATCGTGACTCAAAGCTTACTAGGCTTCTCAAGTTCTCATTGGGTGGGAACTGTAAAACCGTTATGATAGTCTGTATTTCACCAAGTAGTTCTCACTATGATGAAACTTTGAATACACTAAAGTATGCTAACCGAGCTAAAGAAATAAAGACAAAAATCATAAGGAATCAACAATCATTGAATAGACATGTCGGGTCCTATCTGAAGATGATCACAGAACAGAAGAAAGAGATAGAAGAACTACGCAGTAGAGAAAACAAAATGATCCAGTTTCAGTTGGACAAATACAAGTTATCCCGACAACAAATTGCCGTTGCAATTACGGATTGTGTGAACAATGTCCGCTTTCAGTATACCCAAGTACCAAAATTTCAAAGGATCAAATTAATCAAATCCTTAATCCTTTGTAAGAGACGGTTTTTACAACTGGTGCTGCTTGAGATGAAGAAGTCTCCAATACAACGGGAGGACAGTTCCGGAGCAATGGCATCTCTTGAGGAACAAATTAAAAGAAAGATCAAACAACTAGAGAACAAATTCGACTCGCCGGATGAGTTAGACACTGTGATCACAAACGCAAGGACCGTTGACCTCTTAAAATTGCGGGAGATGGAAAACTGGGATGACAAAATCGACACTCTGACGCTTGAGTTAGAGCTGGATTACGTCTCTGAACAGTTGCGTAACGATATTTTAATCACCGCTTCCCAAATGACGGAAAAGTTATTCGATGAAGACAGCCCGTTGCATAAGGTAGAGCTAGATGTAGAAGGCCTCATCAGCATAGACCGTGAGTTCGATGAGTTCGGCAAACAATTCCAAACAGAGCAAGGTAAAAAACGGATAGCTAGCAATGACGACCCCAGAGAAATGGATGTAGATAGAAAATCCTTACTAAAACATAGGCTAAGAGAAAGTGATTTAGATATTAAGTAGTATGTGGTGTGAGGAGGGTTCGCTCAGTTTCCCTTACCTCCTTTAACCACCCACTTTTTTTATTTTCTCCCGCAAATTTGTTGCCTCTTTTTTTTTTTTTTTTTTTTTTTTTTATTTTTTATTTTATTTTGTTCTTTGTTTAGTGTATGGAACAGCTACGTTGTTTCTTTTTACCTTTGCTTTAAACCTCCCCATACTAAAATGTTCTCGACTCCTTACTATCCCTCTTAACCATGCCTCCATCTTTCTTTTTGAGTATTGCAAGTGCAGTAACTCTCGCAATATCTGCTGTTTCTTGAACAACTAGGTAGAAAAAGAAACAAAGACCCAGCCTTTTACAATTTTCATACGATATCAGTGTTGTCCTTATCCATCATCGTTCCCACCCACCCCCTCTCTATCAGCAAAGCATCCACGGAAATTCCTGATATCAAAAGCTGAAATGACTTGTCTTTGTTTGTGTTTTTTCATTTACTGCCTTGTATGTTGTCTTGATAGTACAAACACAGACATTACCACAGACCGGGAAGTGGAAGGATTGTCAAGAAGAGAACCTCCCTCACTTCATTAGTGATTCGCATAGTCTGGTGTACCTAAAAATCCACTAAAAATGCCCAATGTCTCTCTCCCTCCCTCTTCATTTGAATGAGTAACAATATTACTGAGGGGGATGGGGGACTCAAAGCAAATATTGGTCCTTTGTAATGCTAAATTTCGGGCAAAAAAAAGTCACGTGTGCACAGAAAACAGTGTAGGAAAGAAAAATTTTTTCTCTTTCATTCATCCAAATCTTTGAGCCAACGACGACTTTTTGCTTTCAGGCAAGAAAGTGAAAGAACAGAATGGCAATAGTAATAGCCACTGTGAAATCTATTTTGGCAAAGTAGGATATATAAGAAAGAGAGTTTATGGAGAATATTGGTTGTTCAGATATTGGGAAAGATGGCCAAGACACTCTCTGTTTTCTTTCTGGTTTTTAACATTAAAAACACCAAACTGAAAAAAAAATAGATCATATTAACTGTATATTCTTTTTTCTTGTAAGAAGATTACATCTTTCGAAAGAAAAAAAATATACCAAGTTAATTAACTCTAACTAACCTTAAGACCTATAGAGGAAGGAGAAAAGAACAAAATTGACTACTCAAGGCTCCACTTGTTTTAGCAATTTACTTTCCCTTGTCAGAAGATTCTTATAGTATCCACAACTTTGCCGACTACGAAAAGGGAAGTTGTATTACTATACAGAACTGGTCTAAAAGAATAAAAAAAATATCATCATTACTGTGCAAATAGACACAAGTTTTGCTATTTTTTTTTATTGGGCATTTACATTTTGATAGCAAAGAAAAAAGAAATAGATAGGAATAGACATACTAATTTCTACATCTCTTTTTTTTTGAAATTATTAAGAAAGATCTTCATTACTCCATATAAGAAGTTTTTTCTCTTTTGCCTTCATTAATTTGACAGTTATTAAGTTAATCAGTCAAAAAATAACAATTAAACCACACTATTAACATTTCTCTAAACAGAGATCTTGTTAAAAGGAAGGTTAATAGGAAAAGGATTAAAAAAAAAACTTAAACCTAGGCTGCTTTATATATTCCATTCGGTTCCAAACTTTTTTTAAAACACTCTTTCAATCTTCTCAAACAATAAGAAAACATAAAGCTATGGCATACAACTATCTGCAAGATCCAGTGCTTTTCAACCAAGGGCCACAAGTGGTGAGTCACCATACACATTCACAATCCATGAACTTACTACCTTCTCTAAGCCATCCTGCTCACCACCGTCACAATACTTATTCCCAGCAGCAAATGATGTCTATGATGCCAATACAACAGAACGCTATATATCAACCGGTTATGCCACTCGATCAAACACAGATGCACATACCCAAGATGATAGTACAGGATCAATTTCTACCACCACAACCACAACCACAACCACCTCAAGAACAAGTGAACGGTGGTGTGAGTCACGTCCTAGATTATGACGTTGAGATCATGACACAGTTTGTGATGAAGAACGCGTTCTTTGCTTTCCGCACTCCGGTCAACGACAACATCAACAATACAACCTTGTTCACTAAAGGTATAATATCGGTCCTTAATGCTACCAGACTACCTTCAGTGACAATTTATCTAGCTATAGACTACTTGTTCAAGTACATCAACAAGCTAGCAGATGGCCCAAACACGATAGGCGGTAACTCAATAAATGTCATCTATCAGAATACAATGATTGCTTTCATACTCGCAAACAAGTTCAATGATGATAAGACATTTACAAACAAATCATGGTCGCAAGCTACAGGGATGTCTATCAAAATTATCAATGACTATGAAAGAGACTGGCTGAAGACGTTTGAGTGGAAACTATTCGATGACAAGTTCATTCTGTACCCAGAGTTTGTGGCTGCTTACAAATTATTTGAAGAGGAGACTCGTAGAGACCAATACGAATTACAACAACAACAACAGCAACAGTCACCTATGCTGCAACCAAAGCCTTCCTCAACAAACAACTACTTACCTCCATCGATTGGCACGAGTACATACGAATTCGGTTACCAGACACCATTAACCATGTACTCCTCACCAACTAACTTCTTTTACCAAAGCATGCCTTCCAAGAATGATTACGGTAATGAGGTAGATCCATACCAACAAAATTATATTCCACCAGCAATGCCATTGGTCTCGCCATTGTCAGATGTAGGACGCGTATCTGCTAGAGATGAGTTTGCTGACAATTCATTTGATTACGATTTCTACAACTTTGGAACGAACCAGACTAATAATACCATGAATTATAAAGTTAATTCTAAAGGCAATTTACAACCATCTCAAGCCTTTTTCAGTAATGCAGATGGGTACCATATGAATCAACCTTACTATCAACAAAACTCTGACATTACCACATTAAACATGATGCTTCAACATCAACAATACAATAAGCCATTGTACAGTAGCAACCTAAATCAAAACTGTTTCCCATACTCAGCTGTATATTAGAAAATTAAGGATGACTGATACTTGTGGATTTTATAAGAAGTCAATCATAATGGGGATATAAAAGTTAAAGTAATTCCACAGTTATTTCCCAGCAGCCGTTTATTTTTTTTTTATTTTTTTTGTTGTTTTTTGTTACAATTTTTTTTTCATTTATGTCAACTTTTTAGTTTGAAGGTTCTTTGAATCTCCAAATAAATTCTATTGTCTAGCCTTTCTTGGTTATCAATAGTTAATAATAGAAAAATTTTGAAAAAAATAATAAAATCATATAAAAACCTAAATTTAAAGTTCTATTAGAAACAAAAGACCTCTTTACTGAGTAATCTTTGTTAGTACCAATAATTTTTTTCTTTTTTTTTTTTGGCATTTTTTAATATTGAATAATATTTATATACTGTAAAATATAATTCCTGTTATTCTTTTTTATGTGAATATGTTACTTGATACATAGCGGTCTATGATTTAGTTTGAATGTTCAACTTCCACCAGCTTCTCTATACCATCTCACACTTCTGTCAAGACAGACACAGCATAAACCCTCGTTGACATCACTACCCATACCAGCTCGTACACCTTTCTTTATAAATTTGACATCGAATATTGGCGGATGCTTTAAAGAATTGCCTTCTTCGTCTTCCTGTAAGATATCTTCTTCAACCTCAATATCACCGGCCGTTATATGTAGTGTACTGACTCTTTCTCTTAATTTAACATCCCAAACTCTTACTTTACTGTCGTAACCACAACTGGCTAAAAACTCTCCAGTTTCATTAAAGGCTAGTCCGAAAACCCAGCCGTCATGGGCGAAAGAGCCGATACTTGTTTGAGTACTATGTGTTGCCATAGTGAAATTACCTATTCTTTCACCAAATTCCGTTTCATACAATGTAATATTACCGTAAGAGCCTGAGTCATTGGCCACAGCAAGCAGCCTACCAGTTGGTGAGAATTTGACGTTACGAACAGTGTTACTATTTTGATCGATTCCGTGTAAACCATAGCCTTCAAACTGGTAAAGGGGTTTTAAGGATGTCAACTGGGACACAAATACAGTGCCATTTTCTAAACCGGTAGCTATTAGTCCATTTGAGGAAATGTCTAATGCAGTGGCTACACATGGCTCTTTTACTGGTATTTCACCTTGAAACTTTAAATGAGGATTGTACTGTGGCTCATCAGAATCAGCGGTTCCTTCCTGAAATACGGAGAGATCCCAAACGTATGTGCTACCTTTAACATCTGTAGCGGCAAATTTGTGACAGACAGTAAGGTCAGAGGATTGTAGCCATTTCACCGCCCAGTAGGATTTTTTTAGTTCCTTCTCAGTTAATAGCTTGATCGGTTTCAATTGATTCTCCTGGGTCAGTTCAAAGAACACAATTTCACCAGAAAATGTAACACAACTGATTATACAAACATTAACTCCACCTTTCTCCACTGTGTCTATCAGGTCGATGTGGTGTACACCTGATTTATGAACAAACTGTTTCTGAACGTGGTCCTTAGGCTGCTCGTTATCCAGCAATTTGTTCTTCCATAACTTGATGTAACCATCTCCAGAACAGGTTACGGTAAATGTGTTGCAAATAGCAACCCCAAATATATCGGCGTCGTGTGCTTTACCACAATTGGCAGTAGGAATAAATATCTTCGACATGTTGGCAACTTATCTTCACAACCAATAAAGCTTTGGAAATGGGGAAACGGTAAAAAATAACGTATTTCGATTATTCAGCTGTACACCAACTGTATAAACTCAATTTGTTGATTGCTCTTCTCTAAGATAAGACTAATCTTTACTGATTTCTCTATCCTTCATGTAGTCCATAATTGATATTTTCTTGAAAAATTTCAGAAATCAGACCTTATAAAGGCCTCCCGATGGGATTGCGATGCAGTTGAAGACCTGACTCAAATAAGAAGGCGTGCATGGCTAGTAAAGGTTACGCCAGAATGCGAGTGCGGTATCGAGTCCATGTGGATGAAGTTCAAGTACGTGGTGGAGTTGCAAAATATGGGCTTGTAGTGTCTGTTTGGGATCAAGATGGGCAAGAAGAGCTGAGGGAAACCACTGTTTGGAGGCGATATAGTGAGTTTCTGGCTCTAAAGAAAGAGCTAGAGAGCAGTTGTGGATGTGATATACCTTATGAGTTTCCACCTCGGACACTGTGGTTTGGTGGTGGTTCCAAGACCGGTGGTACGGATAAGAAAGTTATAGAAGAGAGGAAAGTGAAGCTGGCTGATTTTATGAGTGAATTGCTCAATGACTCCTTTGATGTGAAATGGAAACGGCACAAGTCCGTGAGTAACTTTCTCGGAATGGATATAGCTCAGATGGAGAACGTCAAGTCAACCAAATCCAAACCTCCCCAGAATGGGTGGATGGACATGTTCCATGAGTACAAGATGGAGTTTGAGGACTGCAAGAAGCAGGAGGGCGTTCAGAGGTCAAGGAATGCGATGTATATAAGGCTGAAGCTGAATGAACTAGAACAGATATTAAACACTGAGGAATTACCCGAGGAGGAGAGGGATAGAAGGAGCAAATTGTTAACAACATTGAAGCAGGACCTGAATGAGTTAACTATTTCAAGAGAAGATCCTATAGTGCCAAGAGAGCAAGTAGTAAAGCCTTTACCGGGAAGGCGAATGCTTGGTGAAACCATCGAAACTGCGAAGTATAATAATAGAGACTTGTTGCAAGTGCAAAAACAGATGAATAAAGAGCAGGATCAAGAATTGGAACAATTACATAAAATCATACAAAGACAAAAGCAACTCTCGATGGAAATGAACGAGGAACTATCTCAACAGAATGAACTCCTAGACTCCTTCCAAAACGATGTGGACAGGACTGCGATGAAGTTAAAACAAGCCAACAGAAGGGCTCGCGACTTCAACGATAAATAGAAGCACTCACTACCATTAAGAAACCACGCTTTCAACTACAAATTTCAATAGACAATAAGTATGCCTGTACAATTCTCATCCTTCAATATAGTAACCCACATATAACTCATATATTCTCTTTCTGCTTATGTAGACGTTCAAGCTCATCGCGATGAGCTCATCCGAAGCGCATTTTTTTGGCAAATGATCATCACATCAAGATTTTGTACAGAATGCATAACTTGATGTGTGAGTCAATGGAATCGCATATAAGAAGGCGAATAGATCGACTGAGTAAGTTTCGATTGTCAGCAGCTGGCTAATACTGTTATCATATAGTCCCCTGGATTACCTGTGTATTTGGTCAAGAATTATACGCAAAATGGCAGAGACCTGTATAGAGAACCCAGACTATCTGGTGGTCAATGGCATACCATCCTCTAAATACAAGCATGAAATTGAACTCGAGAATTGTTTTGAACCTCAGCATGAGAATTCTGCTCTACTGATACTAAACCAGGAGATTAAGATGCCAAAGCTTTTCATGAAACTTTGGAACAGGTATATGATTAAAGTGTGTGCTGATGGCGCTGCTAATAAACTGTACCAATTTTGCGTCAACAACAATGTCAATCACAATGATTACCTACCCGATTATATTGTTGGGGACTTAGATTCTATTGATGAAAACATAGCACAGTTTTACAAAGAGAAAGGTGTATATGTGATCAAGCAGACCACGCAATACTCTACGGATTTCAAGAAAAGCATTAATCTAATAACGTGTCATTTCTATGCCACAAACTTCAAGGACCACCTTCAAAGCTCTAATGAAGACAGTAATTATGGTATATCTCTAGAGAAAGGAATACACGATATATATGCCACTATAAAGAATGTCGCGGAGCTTCCGAAACTCAATGTCCTGGCCCTAGGCGGTATAGATGGTCGCTTTGACCAAACTATACATTCAATCACGCAGTTATACACATTGACAAACACAGATCCATATATAAGGATGTTTTTCCTCACTGAAAATGATCTGATATTCATCATACCTCCGGATGGTGTGCTACTGCGCTATGATGCGGAGTTTAGGAAAGCTTGTATTGGCAACTGTGGCCTGTTGCCTGTTGGTCTTCCAACAGAGATCATAGAGACCATTGGCTTGAAATGGGACGTGGCCAATTGGCCCACTAGCATCGAATCTGGACGAGTGAGCAGCAGCAACAGGTTCTCTGGCCACGATAAGTGCTACATCAATGTCAAAGATGGTATGATTATCAATGTTGAAATCAAAAAAGATGTTGTTGCTAACTATGTATAGATGTATAGAGAGATCAATGGTGGGGAGAGTAACTTCATTTACCATTTATTTCCAGTTTTAGCAGTGCTTACAAACTATGAATAGACGAATATTTTATGTTATATTAAGAATATTTGAAAGTCTGGACTTTTTCATCTATGGAAAAACCAGCCAAGTATATATAGGATCAGAGAATATATATACAATGATAATCTTCTGTGGTTTGAAATTTGTTCAGTATGAGAGTGTGCAAAAAAAAACTGGCAAGCAATGATACAATTCAGGTGCATCATTTCCTTAGCCCATTACTCCTGTTGTTTTGAAGCTAGAGACTATGATATTTCCATTTGCTGCTTACAACTTAGAGAACTGTTCTAGCAAGGTTTGACCCAAGTAACCTGGGGATTCGACGACTTGGACACCCACGTTTCTTAGGGCTTCTTTCTTGGACTCTGCGTCAGTTCCGCTACCTTCTACGATAGCACCACTGTGGCCCATACGAACACCCTTCATTTGTCCTGCTACTTTACCAGCAATGAAGGAAGCGACTGGTTTAGGGTTAGCTTTGCTGAAGTTGTACTCCTGCAAGAACTCTGCGGCCTCAATTTCCGGCTTACCACCGATCTCACCGAGCATGATGATACCTTCTGTCTGTGGGTCCTCTAGGAACAGCTTTAGAACGTCTATAAAGTCGGTACCTGGGAACGCGTCACCGCCGATACCCACGACGAGGGACTGTCCGAGACCGCTGAGAGTAGTCTGCTGCACGGCCTCATAAGTCAGAGTACCTGAACGCGACACGATACCAATCTTACCTGGCTTGAAGATACGTGTGGGCTGGATACCGACCCTGACGTGGTTCGCAGGGTTGATCACACCTGGGCAATTGGGCCCCACCAGCCTGGTCTTGTTCTGCGACTTCAGCATCTCAGATATGTACAGCAAATCGTGCTGTGGAATACCCTCCGTGATACACACTGCCAATGGGATCTCCGCCTCGATGGCCTCCTGGATGGCCGCACCCGCAATTGGAGGCGGAACAAATATACCGGACACAGTGGCCCCTGTCTCCTTCACACAGTCCTTGACTGACGCAAACACAGGCTGGCCCAGATGCGTCTGCCCAGCCTTCTTCGGATTAGTACCACCAACAACATTAGTCCCGTACTCCTGCGAGATCTTCGCATGAAACGTACCTTGCTTACCTGTAAACCCTTGGAACATCACCTTCGTGTCCTTGGGCAACAGTAGATTCTTGATCGTCTGGTCATAAACACCCGCTTTCCGAGAAAACCCCCTAGTAAATCTCAACATAGTGTTTGTGTATGTGTTTGTGTTTATGTTTCTGTGTCTGTGTCTGTGTGTCTGTGTGTATTAGTATGATCTCTCGGCGGTTCAAGCAGACTGAAAAATACACGGCCCTATTTATACTCCCATTCCCAGCTGACCCCCCTCCCCTTCAACTTGCCCAGCTTCCCCCCTCCCCACAATCCCGATCGAGCCGAGATCCACGCATTCAGATAGCGCAGAACAGAAGTTCTACCCCCCCTCCCCCCGCCTTAGAAATACCCGTAGCAATCCTCTCCTCTATATATTGGGGTAAAGAGAATAAGACTGCTACGGCCTGTTCTGCGAGATACGTGTTACTTGTGCACCTGTTTCTTAGAGAGAGAGAATCGCCCTCACCTCCTCCGCCGCTAACAAATCAGCAGAAAGGAGAGTCCCGCCAGACCAAGGTGACAGGGATGTAGTGGTGTACATGGGGGTCACGTTTATTATACATATATACGTATGTCACGTTTACTATACACATATACGTTTGTCACGTTTATAGTACACATATACGTGTATCACGTTTATTATACACACAAACGGGTATCACGGGATATACGTTCATTGTTATACCTCATAGCTCTTTAACCCCATAGAGACTCTTCTGCCTCTTGTAACCGCAAGCTTCCTTCGGGGCCGGCGGAGGGGAGGGGCCGCTTTACCCGCTCAGGTTCAATTATATAGCCGCCGTTCTGATCTCGGCTAACTTCCAACCTTTATATCTGGACAACTGCACAGCAAACAGTGCGCATACACACGTACACACATACACACCCGAGGTAGAAATATATACAATGTCTAGGGAGAGCAGCGTGAACAGCTCGATGGTGGAGGATGAGGACTCGGCGTCTGACATGGACGCAGATCTGGACGAGGAGAACGCCAGGAAGCACGGGAGGTCTGACGACGGCGAGGACACTGGCGATGACAATGCCGATGACAATGCCGATGACAATGCCGATGACAATGGTGACGCTGATACAAGTGTAGATGGGGCAAGCACCAGACGGGGCAAGAAAAAGTACCAGAAGTACCCGGACCTGGACCCATTGAAGGCGCCACCGGGCAAGAAAGTGCCGTTGCATCTGCTGGAGAAGCGGAGACTGGGCAGGCTTAAAGCCGCAGAGGAGTTCGCCAGGAAGTTGAAAGTCGTAGGGATAGAACGTGTGGAAAACTTGAACCTGCCGCAATCGGGGCTGTTCAGCCCTGTACCACTGATCAACCAGAAGAATTACTCCAGCGACTACTTGCGGAAAGACGAAAACGCATTCGCGGTCAGAGAGAGGAAGCAGATGAGGAACTCAAACGCAAATAACTCAGCACATGCGAAGACGTCGGAACTGGGATCCGGCGCACAATCAGCATCAATGGCAAGCTCAGCATCCCTAGATGCTTTGGTAGACACTGATACAAAACTACAAAGCGTCGAGGATATCGATTTCAACGACCCGAGACTAACTATCGTTATACATCCTGGATCAGACTCAATCAAGATCGGCCTCGCCACTGATGAAGAGCCCGTGTCAATACCAAACTTGGTCGCCGTACCGAGATCACAGGTTGTCAATCCAGTTGATGAAACCCCAGTTAACGTCTTAAATATTGAGTTGGACGACCAGTTCCACGAACTAACTAATCAATTGAAGTATAATTTCAAGGAAAGAATGAAATACTACAAACGTAAGATGCAATCAAATGCACATGAACAAGTTACTTCCTTTAATTCAAACTCAAAACCTGAAGAAGTGTCAGATAAGAATGACCAAGGAAAGATCGATTGGATATATAATGCTGACAAAAAATACTACGGTGAAGATGCACAGCGATGCATAGGTGACGAATTTATTTTGAGAAGGCCTTTTTGTAAGAGCGGTATATTCAACCTTGAATCAAACAATTACTCGTCGATACAAGACCTACTTGGTGATGTATCAGAACTAGTAGATAGTGCTCTCTCTTCTGATAAGTTCAACATTACCAAAAGCGAGTACAAGCATTATAAGGCCGTGATTGTAATTCCTGATCTATTCAAGAAAAGCCATCTGGAGACATTTATTCGACTTCTGCTAAATGAAATGGATTTCCGTTCTGTTGCGCTAATGCAGGAATCTTTAGCTACATGTTACGGAGCAGGAATCAGTACGCCCACTTGTGTAGTAAATATTGGTGCGGAACAGATTAGAATTGCTTGTGTTGATGATGGAACTATAATACAGGACAGTGCCGTAACACTAGATTATGGTGGTAATGATGTAACGAACCTATTAGCAATCTTGCTACAACAGAGTAAATTTCCTTACAAAAACTGGAATTTAAGCACATTATATGGTTGGAAAACAGCAGAGGATTTCAAAAAAAAATTTGTTACCTTTCAAGATGCTGATATTGCAGTACAATTATTCAATTTTATAAAACGAGTACCAGGGATACCATCAGAAAAATATGATTTTAAAGTGTTTGATGAAGTCATTCTAGCTCCCTTGGGACTATTCTACCCAGAAATCTTTAAATATATCCAAGAGAGGCAAAGGCCCACTGCCAAGGAATACGAGACAACATTATTGAAACAAATAGAACCATCGAGAGACATTTACACAAATTCCCTGAATGACTGGCGATCAATAACCCAGCGAGATTGCGAAGAAAACATGATATATTGCGATGCTAAGGATGACTTAGAAATCATACAGCATGCACTCGATCTTAATACTCATATTGAAGATCTTCAATCAAAACATATAGAAGAAAATACTGACAAAAAATGCTTTGTACCTTTGGATAAGGCGATTGTACAAAGCATCACCAACGCTGCCATCAATGTTGACATATCCAAAATATCCCAATTCTATTCAAATATAATTATTGTCGGAGGAGGAGCTAATATCCCCGCTCTTGATTTTATTCTTTCTGATCGTATTAATATTTGGAGACCTGCTGTATTAGGTATTAGTTCTTTTCCCAATTTTTATAAGTCCCTGACTAAACAACTGAAAGATATACAAACCTCAAATAAAAGTAATACAGGAGATAAAAGCCAAGAACAAGAGGTTGCAGAGAGGTCAATAGCATTAGTTAAAGTTGAATTGGATAAACTAGTTGCTTCATTAGAAATACCAAACAGTGGTGATCACTTTTTTACTGTTGGAGTCCTGCCCGCACCGCGTAACCTAGATCCTTCGCTATTAGATTGGAAAGGTGCAAGTGTTTTGGCTCAAATAAAACTGATAGAAGAGTTATATATATCTAGAAATGATTGGGACGTTCATGGAAATAGAGTCCTGCAATATAAGTGTATATTCGCCTACTAAAATTGATAATTACATAAGTTTTCCACACATACCTATCTATGTAATCATTTTATCCATACATTAAGTTCTAGGTAAGCAATGATATAGTATTGTAACTAATACATGATCTAGACTTTTCAAAATCGATCTAGCTAAAGCTGTCACATTATACTCTTAATAATTTCTAATTTGAGAGGATTAAAAATATAATATAATAATTAAATTTAAATACTTTTAAAAAGAAAAAAAAGAAAAAAAAAACAATATATAAGTACATTTATTTCTTTTCGTCATCAAATCTTGCTATAATAGAGTTTAATAGCTTTTGAACTTAGTAGAGCAAGATATCTATGGGAAGTGTTATGTGTAATTATTCTTTAATGTAATGCACAACATTTTGATAAGCGTATAACATACTCCACTAGTTCCGTAAGCAAAAATTATTGTAGCCATTGAAAGGATAATATAATACAATTACGAGCAAATAAAATAGTGTTGTTTTGAAAATTAGAGACAAGATCATGAAAAATGGTAGTGTAGAAAAAAAGAGTTGAGTTTTGTAACCGTGAGTGAAAAAAAAAAATAATGACCAAAAAAAAGTTTATAAATTTTTAATATCATTGATAATTGTAGTGTCAATCAAAGTTTGATTTTTTTATCAACATGAGAATCTGTATCTATAAATGTTTCGTTAGCCTTCTCTTCTTTGATTGTTCCGTTTAAGAGAGAGTAAACCCCACTACTGTTACGTTTTGTTCTTGATGTTTTCTCTGTTACTGTAGAGCCAATCAGCTTGTTGGACGATTCCTTGTTTTCTTTCTCAGAAGAACTACCTCTCAAAATTGGATTAGCAGTAGAACTCCTTTTTATTACAACTGCGTTATCAATCTTATTATCTGACGATGTCAAGCTAACAACTTCGGTAGAAGGTCTCTGTGCCAGCATATCCACATTTCCATTCATTGGTGGAGAAATATTCCTTCCACCGGCATAAAAGCTGTGTGGACTTACAAATTTGTTGTAAGGGGATCTTACTGGAACAGGGCTATCTATTTGGCATTGATTTGATGGTAATTGTGGTATATCAGTATTTCTTCCATTGTCCTTAGTAATTTTATATTCCCATCGTTGTTCTTCCTCAATTGGCATTCCTGAAGAGTACTTCAATGGACTCTCAGTTCTCCTTGAGGGGTAAGAGGCTCTATTTTTCATTGAGTTAACAATAGTTTGTTTGGTATTCATAAGATTTGAATCGGATGCCCTAGTAAAATTGGAATGATGACCAGTTATAGGTGTTATAGTAGGCTCACTTCTTGAATTGAAGGCCTGGTTCAAATCATGAGGAAATATGATAGCGTGTTGTTGATTATATAATGAAGGACCGGATAAGCTTGACTGAGTGGTAGTTGGAACTGACATCATTGATGCTGGTGTTAAAGGATCGACCAATACACTCATATGCCTTCTTGCTGTCACATTAATTATACCATTTTTTTCAGTCTGGAATTTTTCAAATGGATTTGCAGTTTGTACATGGACTGAACTAAAGTAGTCATTGGCAGCTTGAGGATGTTGAACAACTTGGTTTTTTGAATAGTTCTGAGCACCAGCAGGAGTCGTAGTACCATTATCGGGGCTTGTTCGCTGTCCTTGTTTTAAATAATAAGGCACAGATTTTGGAATTGCTTGATCAGCAGAAGAATATACCATATTTTGTGCTATTGGGTGACTTAAATGAATATTAGTTTGTGACGCTGAGCGTAGATCATTAGAATCCATTCCAAATTTGTGGATGTTTGTATTATTTATTCTATCGAGGATATTGTTTTTTAATGAAGTTAGTTGAGCGTCAAAGAAGCGATAGTGGTTTGCCATCAACTCAGGAATCTTCTCTGAATTATTGATATTTAGAACTTCTTTATTCATTTCTGCTAATTTTGACATTAGTTCAAGAATGGCTAGCATGTCCATGTTGGTGTTTCTCATCTGTGCTATTTGATGATTGAGTTGGATGGATTGTTCATATAGCGTTTCGTTATAATGATGTAAAGTATTATCTGTGGGTATTTCGGTGGTATTAACCTGAATATTAATAGGTTGGTTTTCATTGGGTTGAATATTATCTATAGATTGTCCGTCTACGCTATTGCTTTTAGACTTTTTGCCTTTATTCTTTAAATTGCTATTCTTCTTTGGCTTCTTTGTGAGTTTCTCAGGGTTTTTAGAATCTTGGTTAGATATAGTGCCCACACTTTTGTAAACTCTAGTCGCTCTTTTATTTGATGACTGTTCCGATTCGTTGGTAATAGCAGCAGATGTAGTCTCCGTATTAGATATGTCAACGGTGGGTTCGTTTTTCAATTTTGTAGATTTCTTACTTGATTTCTTTCCTTCTTTTTTCACTTTATCCTTCTTCTTTAGATGTTCAGTTGCGTTATGTACAGCACTCGCTATTACCTTGACATTATCGATTTCAGCTCCATCATTCGTTTCTAGAGTAGATGTATTAGTATTTGAACTTGCCAAGCTTAAGCTGGGTATGGTTCTCGATGATGACCTTCTTTTGATAAGTTTCAGATTTTCCAAATCTCCTTTCTTGAATAGCCCGCCACTATGTTTGAATTCCCAAACTTTGATGTTTTCATCTCCGCTATTATTGTTGCTAACGCCTGTATTATTATCCGTTGACGATTTTTGTTTTTTTTCCCTTTTCAAATTGTGGAAATGGTCATTGGATATCTTGTGGAATCCATAAATATTTAGCTGTCTTACAAAACTTGTGATATTTGTGTGTTTAAAGTAATGTGCCAAGTTCTGTGAAAAGGACTCGCTAGGCCTTATTAGAAATGATTCGCCATTAGCGGCCCACCATATCAAATCATCCAGGTCTTTGTTTTCAAGCAGGTCATATAGCTTGTTAATGAAGACGGTATTCCCGCCATCCTTCTCACTCATCTTATTATATCACTCTACTATTTGAGAAAGTGTATTGGTTGTAATACAATACTTTATTGTATGCAATTTAAAGCGATCACTGAGCTAAAAATTTGCTCCTATTCTTTTGATTCTGGTTGTTACTCTTTCTAGGATTAACGTTAACGTTTTAAAATTATTTTGGTGTCAAAAAATGAAATGGCCCCAGAAGATGTAATATTGGACCTATTTGACTAATATCCGCTAAATGTATAGAGATGTAATTCTATTAGTCTGTTTTAAAGGCTTTTGGTACTCCTTTTCTTCGGTATAAATCTTCTTGAAGAACTTATTGGTTGGATGTTCTTTTAGTTTGAGTGTTTTGTTGTTAAAATTTGCAACGTCCTAAAGGGAATTAAACTTAAATAGCAAGGAAATTCCTTCCTTTCTTTAATCTAAAATATGTATTTTAATGGAAGGTTTAAAAAAACACTAGTTGTTTAATTCCGTCGTGGTGGGGTGAAAAGAAACCGAAATGAGAGCGGAGGAGAAAGCTGTTCTCTGCAGTATATCAATGAAGTAGTCTTTACAGTTCCGTTAAACTTGCCTCTGAACTCTTCTACTGCGATGTATTGTGTGATTGCGTGAGATTGTGTGTGTCTATGTGTGTGTGTCTTAAGAGGCCGTTCCTAATTTACAATGGGAACAAAAGTAAAAATTGCGATTCTTCGCAATAATTAGCACGGTAAAGAAAGAGATCAATCAAACCGATGGAGATTCACACTGATGTTTGTATTTTTTGCACAACACAGAGGGGCAGAACGCAAAAATTGCCACTGGGGTTTCTCAATAGCTTCGCACTTGTTTCTCACTTTTGTCAAAATACAAAGAAAATGAGTTAGCTGTCGCTGTTATTTCTCTCTGAGTTAATTAGTAGTGATAATTTTTGATAGTAATTTAGTATTTATTGAAAACCGAATACCAATGAATCCTTGAGGACTGTCCGTAACAATAAAAAGTCCTTCTAAAACGATGGAAAAAAGCAATTTACTTACCAGATAGTTTAGACAGGTATGTTGAGGATCTGACGTAGTTTCAAACAAAAGAAAATTTTTTTTCTCTTTCTTGTGCAGAAGTCGATGCTCATCCAGATGATATCTGGTTTGGTAGCAATGATGAAAGAGGCTCCTATATTTTGCTGCTTCTCGAAAGCAACAAAGAAAGTACCTGGGATCTATTCGTTGTCTAACACCTCTCAACAAAAAAAAAACTGTTACAGCAGACGTTTGAGCAGAGAAATAGAGAGAGACAGCATCGAGCTATTATTAAATTATTAATAATAAAAGAGACATATCTCCTATGCTAAAGCAGTTGACCAGTATAAAAAAAAAAAAGCAATACTCTACGGTATAAGTACGCTTTATTGTGAGCTTTTCCAATACAGACGGGTTTTTTTATGTACTTATGTACTTTGTTTGAACTTTCTGAAACACTTTGCCCCACTCCCAGGTACCAGTAAAGTTGTTTGTAAAGCTGAAATACCGTGTGATTGATACAACACTAAACATTACTTGTAGTACCCACGGGAGTATAATTATCATTACTGTAACTTTAAAACTAATTGTTCGCCAGGATTAGTTTTGACTATTTGTAATTCCCTCTCATGTGATAGTATAAGCTTTGAAATGTGGCAGACTAGCTCCAACGTTAAAATAAACAAAGTTACCTGCCATTAGGGTTCACTTTAATTTGTATCTTCTCGACATAATTAGGGTTGGTTCAAGTATTGGTGAATATGGAAAAACCCTAGGGCTTGATATACATATGTACGTATGATCACAACTTCTATACGTGCAACACTATTTCTGTTTCCCTAACTTTCTGTACAATAATGCTGGAGAGACTTCTCATATAATAGTCCTTATGAGTGTTCACCTGTTGAGGTCATTATTGACACCTTGTAGGAGCCAATACTAGATAAATCACAATTGGTGAAACTATAGCGTCATACTTGTTTGCTATTGTTTCAATTTTACAGGCTGCCAGTTGAATAACAGGTAGGATAAGGTTTTGATTGATCATGGATTTTGAAGGAAATGTGCAATCCCTTCTGGAGATGGGTATTGCCCGGGATGTAGCAGAGCAAGCGTTGCGGGAGTGTAATGGCGATGTGGAAGCTGCGCTGAATTATATATTCAATACACCGAATGAGATCGACAATGACGCCATGGCAGGGCAGCAAATGGGTTCTGTGCCCGTTGGGACACAGGGTATTTTTGATGATTCAGCGTTTAAGATTCAGGAGAATAACCCACCACAATCACAGTCATACAGCGAACAACAATTGGTGCAAGAAAACCTGCCTGATAACACATTTCGGTCGGACTCTGATACAAACTCGGACTCCGACTCGAGTTCGTCCTTGGAGCAGTCTCAATACACGTCAATTGATGATCTCATACCACAACAGTTTAAAAACACAATGGACTACCCTACAGTGGTGATACCAGCGCCTGCAGTGCCAAACCATATCTACTACTGTGCACTCTTCGCATTATTCATATCTATTCACTTACCACACTATTTCGTGAAAGCTGACCATGATGATATGCCGCTGTTATTTAGTCCAGATTGGTTTAATGACATTGATAGGGAACCAGAGGATGAGCCACTACTAGTTCTAAGAGACCAATTACACAAATTGATTGCTGTTCAAAACTCCAATGACCACTCTGCCAGGGCGTTCGTTACTTCAAAGATGTTTGATGTTGATTTGCAAAGTGTAATTCAGTCCAACGAGCCCATGTTGACAAACCCTAATTATTTTCACTTGTATCAGATATTACCATCTTTCATCAAAACAATAGCTAATTTGTCATACACGGAGAAGAATTTGTTCATATCAAGTGCAATTCAAGGCGGTGAAGAGGCAAGTAGTTCAAAGGAATCCCTATTGTCGCTATTTCACTTTCTACCTGAAGAATATGAATCTAATTTATATAAGATGTTCAATGTGCTGTTATATCCTGACGATGACCATGATATAGGTGAAGATGAAGATGAAGTTTCGGAGAACTCTTTGAAAGAATTGGCGCCAGTGATGACAATTATATTTAACGAAGCTGAGAACATAGACGAAAACGCACCAGTAACAAATGGTGTCGAAGTGCCGTTGAAGTTCTACCCTCAGTTATATACCAAGAAATGTAAGGATCAACTGATTAGCCATGTGCTTTCAAAAAGAAAAGACGGCCGTAAAGAACTGAAGCAAATATTGAAGGACATTGGCAATTTAAAATCATACCAAGGTAAAGATATCCTTTCGTTTATCAACAGTTCATTAGATTATTTGACGAAGGACAAGGACGATTCCGGGATTGCTGAAGAGTTGCATAAATTAAAGGATGAACTGACAGCGAAGAAGACCGAAAAGATGAACTCTTATAAACAAATATCTGAAAAGATGCACACTGAATGGAATATCCAAAATCCAGAGTTGAAAATAGTGGAAACAGCCACAAAATTGGGATTAATAGATGAGCCTTATTTCCTAAACCTGGCAGTTGTGTCACCTTTCTTCTATTTCGTAAGGAATAGGAAGGACGAATGGTATGAAGTTAGGTTCAATCCCTTTAATACGGCAGAGGATAAAATCAGCGTCGGCAAATGTGATGGGCCTGGCGAGGTTATACAGCATGTCAAGAACTCTACAACAGTACCCAACAGCACGCCATTAATGTTTGTATATAGTAAGGATTCATACATGGCAGACGATACCGAAATGCAAGAACTCTTGAGCCAGAACAAGACGTTATTGGACTTTTTCAAGCAAGATCAGATATATTTACAAAATTTTGAAAATGCTAGGGGAGAAGGTGATATAAGAATATGAAAAATGTATCAAAAGAGCTATCTTCTATCAATAGAATTGGATACATAGCTAATGTCTCTTGTCAAAAGGATGTTGTTTACTAATATATATTTAATATGATAGTTAATGAAGAGTGTCTATTAGTAACTGGCTAGTTATGATATATGGATTTGGGTAACGCCAGGTCATTTAATCGCGTTGATAGTGTAGTTAATTGGTTTCCTCAATGAGTAATTTATAAACGTTTTACTTCAGCTAAGGGACGTATGATATTAATTAAAATCGCATTTTAGGAAAAGTTATTTGCATTGCTAATTTATGTATGAGAAAATCTACTGTGCTTTTCTAATATTGTTGTGAGATGGCTGTAGTGATAATATTTACAACTTCTTGATGATAGCGTCTGTGAAGGAAGTGGTAGAAGCAGAACCACCCAAGTCACCGGTTCTGTATTCAGAGCCACCGGCGATCGTACCTAGGACGGCCTTTTCGATCCTGTCTGCGTGTTCAGTCATGCCCATGTGGTTCAACATCATGACGGAGGATAGAAGAAGAGCTGTTGGGTTAGCCTTGTTTTGACCTGCAATATCTGGAGCTGAACCGTGAACAGCTTCGAAAATGGAGACCTTGTGACCGATGTTAGCGGATGGGGTCAAACCCAAGGAACCGGCACTTAGACCGGAGTTCAAGTCTGACAAGATGTCACCGTACAAGTTTGGACATACGGAGACTGCGTCAGTGTAGGAAGATGGGTTGGAGACAACGTTTAGACATGTGTTGTCGATTAGTTCTGTCTCTAGTTGGATGTCTGGGTACTCTGCTGCTAGTTCTTTGGCCACGTTGACGAATAGACCGTCTGCTAGTCTTTGGATAGTGGACTTGTGGACTACTATCAATCTTGGTCTGCCAATGGCTCTGGCGTACTCGTATGCATATCTAATGACTCTCTCGGAGGCGTCTCTAGTAATCAGCTTGATGGACTGAACCACACCTGGAGAGACCAAGTGCTCGATACCGGAGTATTCACCTTCGGTGTTCTCTCTGATAAGTACCAGATCGACATTTTCGTATGTAGTCTTGAAACCTTCGATGGACTTGGCTGGACGCACATTGGCGAACAGGTTGAAAGTCTTTCTCAAGGTCAAGTTCAAGGATCTGTGACCTTTACCGATAGGAGTGGCCAGAGGACCCTTCAATGCCACTAGGTTCTTGTTTATAGATTGCACAGCTGGGTCTGGAATTGTGGTCAATCCATTCACGAAGATAGGAGTCACATCACAGGTCTCCCACTCAACTGGAACATCCGCAGCTTGGAAAATACGCTTCACAGAACTGGAAATCTCAGGACCAATACCATCACCCTCAATAAAGGAAACTGTAAACTTACCAGTAGATGGATTGGGCTTCCCGGTGAAACGCCCTATACTTGGCTGAGCTGTTGCCAAAAATCTTCTGGCATTCAATCTAAATGATCTGATTCCTAGCATTTTCCTTTCCTCTATACTAACGATACCCTTGTAAAAAATTTAACACTCCCTTGCTTCTTAGTCCAGGCCTAGTATCCTCTACACGCCAATCCTAAGAAAAAAAACCTCGAATTCCTCGATGCCCTTTTATACTTTTTTTTTTTCCATCCCTACTGGCTCCGGCAAGTCCTTCTCCCCCCTCCTCCCATCCTCCTACGGTTTGTCACACCGCCCACCGCCCAGGGGGATCCACTCAGTTATACAGCTAGCCCTTCCCCCCATCCCAATCTCCACAGACAAATACGCACAAACACCGACATCTCGGCTAGAACCACGAATCTCTCTCTTCCCACAATCCCCACAGACAAATAGCCGCACACCAAATGTCGCACGTTCATTGGCTCTTCTGCATCAGAATCTACACTTGACTCAGATCTTGTGCGGTTCCTTCTGAGCTCATCACCTAGAAAAGCTGATTTTCCCGAAATTGACACTTTTTTCTTCTCTCCTTGGATCCTGCTGCGGTCTTTCAGTGCAGACCGGTTTGCCCGTGTGAGTCTCGTTGTACGTCCGAGTTCTCGGTTTTTTACGAAACAAATCCCCTTCGGCTGCGCGGTTGCCTCGCGGTCCTCTCTGTGCCCTTTCTGGCTCTGCTTCCCAGACCCGCGACAGTGTGATACGCCGAATCCGCGAACTCGGCGTTTGCCTTCTCCGTTTCCTCAGTTGCTATGCACTTTGAACGTGATGGTCATGTGATTCGTTTTTAGTGTTCTGGAGAGAAAGTAGACAAGAAGCACATCATGTGATAGGGTCGTCTGTATTGTACTGTTATAACTTAGCATATCGCTAACGCTAGTAATTTCCGCTCACGGTGCTGCATTTTTAGGTTTGTGATATCTTAAATACTAATATAACAAAATATATCCTATATCCCAGTTACAAACTTAGAGCTGTTTGTGTCTTAGCTTGTACAGCCACGGCAATGAGGACCGTCTGCCCGTGCGATCGGCCGTGTCCAGCACGTCGCCGATCGCACCGCGCGGTACTTCCCGTGCTGGCGTCATGTCGCTAGTCGCACAAGTGCCCGCACTCCCTGTAGTGTGTCTAGGTGGGGTCATTGAGCCCCGGTAGTAGTATGTGTGGTGCATGTTGTGCATCCGTAGTGGAGACTGCGACAGCGGAGAGATGGGGTCCACGGCACGCGACACTTCGTTGTCCAGGTGTAACAGCTCTAGTAGCTTGTCGCTGTACTGTATCATAAACTCCACAACCAGTCTGTCCGCTTTAGTGCTGTCTACTATCCGCTCCTGGCCCAGTATGGCAGGTTGGAATATCGCCGCAAGGTTGCACGGCGTCATTAAATTGACGCCTGAGTGCGCTGCGAACATGCCCAGCAGATCAAGCAGGTACATGAACATGTACTTGCGGTCCTGCTCCAGTCGCGTCACTACTATATCTTTATACTGTATGGCTATGCTGTTGATACTGTCTATTGGTTCGTTAATCCTGTTTACACTGCCAGCCGTGTTAGGGGTGTCAGCGGTGTCAGCGGTGTCAGCGGTGTCAGCGGTGGCACTGACCACAGCGCTCTCAGTGCTGCTGTTATTACTCTGCAGGTCCACTACACTCGAGTAACTTCCTTTGAGGTACTGTACCACGTCCGGGTGCTGCAAAAGTACTCTCTCGAACACATCAGTGGTGTCACTCGGTATCAGCGCCTCGTTGTTCTTCATGTTGGTCAGGTACCGCTTGAGCAAAGAAGCTACGTCGTGCACACTGTACTGGTCCCACTCGTTGAAGCTCCTGCCATAATCAGGACCCTCCGAGAATACATTCTGCAGCTCTCGTATCCGCTTGCTGTTCCCAGCCACCCGAAATATCCCAGGCGTCTCCAGCGCGTTGTTTTTCAAGTAGTGCCCGCACTTGGCAACTATCACGGGTATCCTCCCTGTCTTCTCCGAGTCGTCCACGAACTTCACCTGCGAGTTCGCAGTGTTCAGCGACTCGTCCAGACTCACGCCAAACACACTGCCTTTGAACTGGTAGTGGTCCAGCACCGGCGTCTTCTTGTTCCAAAACATTTTCCTATAGCTTATTCCTTGAGTTGCTTCTGTCTAGTCCCCCAGAGCATCCTTTTCTTTCTCACAGAACCACTTTACTTAAATAATGCGATTACAAACGTCCCAAATAGGGTGGCTTGTGCACTCTTTTGGGAAAAAAGCCCTCATTTGGGTTTTATTGCTATGTGCCTCCATTGTCGAGTGATTTGCGTAATCAAGCATTCACAGCATATTGGAGGGGGCTTTCTGCGAGTTCTCTGAGGGAACATATTATGAATCCTTTTTAAGGGTAGATGCTTCTATGCTTCTATGCTTCTATGCTTCTATGCTTCTATGCTTCTATGCTTCTATGCTCTTTATATTCCCCAGTTCATTGCTTAGATGTCCTGCGTGGTTATACTGCAGATGGGGTAGGCCACACCCCTTCCAAATGGAAGGGGTGAATCAGCATATTTTCTGGATCTTCTTACTCTCCCATCACCCCCCCCATCTGCACAGTGGGCTCCGCAGAGCCAGCACAGTTCTTCAAATTAAGGAATAAACTGGAATTCTGTGAAAGGGAGGCTCGGGACGAAAACGGGACGAAACGGGTTGTGCGTGTATTTGTCTGGATGCGCTAATTTTCTCGCTGGGGAACCCTTGCAATAATCTACGCCCTTGGAAACAGGCAGTCTACGCCCATCTCTGTGCATCCCAGCGCAGATAATTAAACTTAAAACCTAAATGTTCCCTAATTGGGGAGATGATGTCCCGAAAGGGGTAAAGAGATGAACACGTAAGGGTTTCCTGGGGCTTCTGAGACAGAGCAACAATTGCAGGGGGGGGGGCGGTAAATACAAGCTCAGTTACCCTTTTGGGAATAGTGAATAACCGGAACTGTCTGGGGCAGACTCCTCCGCCAATATTATGGGCGGGCAGCGGAAAGAGCTAATCCCGCGGAACACACTAGCCAGCAAACCCCAGGCTGTCCGGGTTCGAGGGTGGATCAACTTCCGGGGAGGGGGGCCTGCTGCGCGATTTACGTATCGAACGGACGGGAAGCTTGTAGGGAAAAGGATCGTATGCTTCTTGAATGCGCCCCTAAAAAAAAAAATGGTTCTTAAAAAAAAATTGCTACGTGCTTTCCACTGCATGAGCTGCTAAACAGAAGTATACACGATGTGTGGAATACGAGAGTAGCGCGGAATCCCCCTGCAGAAACCGTAAATCCTGCGTAGATATTACTAGATAGCGCTATCTGTATATACAATATATCAAATAAACCCTGTAATAACCTTTCCTATGTAAATGAGTTCTAGAACGTTGTGACACCTAGGAGTGATGCAGCGTTGCGGGCGTCGAGGGTGGTTTCCCCGTTGGTTTTCTGTTCAGCGCGCTCGAGGGTTTCATCAAACTCTGTGTTTAGTAATTTCTTCAAGTCGTTGTCGTTACGTATCCTTCTTTCGCCAGCCCAGCTGTCACCTTCTAGACTTTGTGACACCTCCGTCCTGTCGCTTACGTTTTCTCTTCCGAGCCTGGAAAGACCACCGCGAGGATCAGCCTTTCTGACATCTATCCTTACTCTCTCCAACAGTGCTAATTTCTTCCGCTCATATTCAATTCTTTTCAGCACATAACTCCTAATGCAACTCTTGAGCCATTTGTCATACCAACTGAGCCACTCATTCCTCTCAATAAGCATGTTCTGGGTCACTCTGTTAAGTTTCTGGCTGACATCTGCCTCATACTGATGTGCCAATTTCATGTTTCGGGTGGTCTCTTCAACTTTTATTGGGTTGCTGTCTCTTTTCGTCCGGGTCTTGCGAACTTGCTCTTGTCTGTTCTTGGTATTAGCTTGAGCATTTAATAACTCCCGCATTAAGAAGTGTCTGTTTGTTAGAGCCTCCTTGACTACATACGTATCTCTCACAATCCATGTGAGACCATCATAGAATGTCGCCATGTCCATACTAGCGATAATACTATCAATGTCCCCTACAGCTGTCATCACCCGGCCGTACTTCTTGTACAACACATTTTTGTCATCGATCTGTTCAAAGCACTTACCAAAGAGATTCTCATCCTGGACCATGAGTTTGCGAGCACGACTGGCCTTGAGGAGCCTCTCTTGAATTGAGTCACATATACTGTAAATGGACTTCACAAGCGGCCTGAACTCAGCTAATTCAGTGTACTCGTCATAAGGTGGTGCAAATTGTTTCATTGTCTTCCTCTTAAGACCAGATACTGGTGATTTATACTGGTTCACTGGATAATAAGTGTCAAAGTCACTTTCAATAAAGAAAGCGAGCTCTTCATTGCGTATTATTAGTGGGTTTGCACATAGTCTGAAAAACCATACTTGGAAGTTATTCACGGTCTTCTTATAGTCCTCCTTTGTATTAATCCCATAATTTGTAAAAGGCGCAGGTAAGGAAGGGATGAATGATTCAGAGAGTGTTGCATTCAGGTACTTGAACAAATTCCTAAACTCGTCAAGGCTTTTCCTCACATTTTTATGATTTTTTTTTCTAAATGTTGGTAAATTTGTATTGACTTCAAATATTATTGTGGGATTTTCCTTTTTGTTGCTGAGAGAACCAACTCTCTCGAGACCAATCACTTTAATAACCACATTATACTTATCCTTTTGTTCAAATCTTTCAGGTATCAGCTTCTTCAATATTTCTTGCTGTTTCTCAGCGTTCTTCTTCTTGGTTTCTTCAGATTCCATTTGCTTGGGTTGAGTCGCTTCATCATCATTAATAGCATTATCTGGTTTTGTTGTTTCAATAGTAGTGTGTGAATCATTGGTGTATATATCATCCACATGATTATTGGTATTAGAAGGCTCTTCGAAGGGATTGTTATGTAAGATGTCATCCACCTCATCTTCAGGATCATAAGGGACAGCAGATGCCATTTCTTTATTTTTATTGGTACTCTAGTGTAAAATCTTCGTCGATCTATCAACGTCTAATAAAAAAAAATAACTTGGTATATGATTTTGCGATGTTTTCCCTCGGTGTCCAGTTCAATATGCTACTCTGGGATAAGCGGAACTTGTTCTTTGTTTCAATGGAAAATAGTTATGTTGCTGTCCCAATTATTGATAGTCTTATGCTGTAATATATACAACCGCCAAAGTTTGCTATTACTCTAAAGGGTTTCCCAGGTTTCTAGTAAATTTTGCATAACAAGAACTACCTGATCAACGACCCTATTTGCCCTTGTTGGCTCGGCTGGTTGGGATTGAATGCTGTCGGAACTGATACCCTGATTTTTCAGACATTTCGGCCCGGATTTTATTAGCATCGTTATTGATGCTATCAGAGATTTCTCATAATAATGGGTTTATATAACGGTGGGCAATGTTCATTGCTTTATTTATTTAGCTCTGAGAATACTGTTTGAGTAATTAGCATTAGTTATGGCATTAAATTCTATAAAGTTGGTACAAATATATATGCATGTAGTATTGTACAAATTCGTGGAAAAAACACATTTTAAGGGACTGCCATTTCTCGGATAAATGGGAGTCATACGACTGTTATTTAAATATTTTTAACCGTCAAATTGCTAAGTGGTCTTCGAATCAAAGTATGGTAATGAGCACTGTTATTCCCAAGATGAATTTGACGAAGGTTGCAGTTTTTGTCAATCTTGATCCTGCACTATTTGCAGTCTGTAAATAAACGGACTGCGACATTGACACAATAGAAGAGGTTTCTTTTGTGATGTTTATTTGTTGAAGGATTTGCTTAGTGGTTTGCGTCGATGAACTGGCCACGGAATCGATTCTATTTGGTGTCTTTGTTATCAATGTGCTCTCAATATGACTAATTGTTGGTGGTGTTACAAATGATGATGCAATTTTCGTTGCTGAGCTCGTTTTACTATCACTATCATTATAAACATCGGATGGAGTCAATTTTAGAACAGTATGGCTTGATAAGGATGTCTTAGAAGTTGTTACATCAAGTTGCGCATTGTTCGATTTATTGTCCATAGTTAGCGATTTGGTTGATATAGATATTTTCGTGCTATCAGATTTTGAGGACCTAGCTTCATTATCTATGCTCTGACTTGGTCTTGAAACAACTACTGTTTTAGATTTTGTTGAAGTTATTGATGATTTTTGGACTTGTGGCAATATTGAAATATCTTCCAAAACATTCGATGGTTTCAATGCAGATGGAGAGCTCCATTGTTTGGTAGAAGTTTTTGTAATGATTTCTTCCTTTTTCTTACTGGTTATCGATGAAGTTGTATCTGCCAAGCTTTGTTTCTCTATATGAGAGGAAGAGTAAATCTTGGATTGCATACTCGATCCTGTATTAGAGAGTGGGCACGTAGTAGTCGTACTGGCAATCAAGCTATAATCAGTTTCTGTTACAGTTTTTCTAGAGTATATTTGAGTATCTTCACCTGTCGATAATTTTCGTTCTGATGATTGTATATTTGAGGAGCTTGAGTTTTGATATCTAGTGAAGATTTTGCTGGAGCTTTTATCGACATGACTCTCCGGATTATAATTGCTTGAGAATAGAGTAGTTTCTTTCTCGGGTATCGTGGTACCGGTACTTTCGCTAATAATGTTAGGATCGGAAGGAACATCAATCGAAGAAGTTAAGGTACCTGAGGTGAGACTAACCGATGAGTTTAAAAATATTGGTAAGCTATCAACTCTTTCTCTAAAATACACGGTATTGATTCCTTGCTGTAGTGTACCGTTGGAATTTGTTACAATGTAGTATGATACAATCTGTGTGACTGACCAATCATCAGATTGATAAGTCGAGGTAGATGCGGACTCAATGAAATTCTCAATAATAGAGCTTGATGTTATTGAATCTATTACACTGCTGGTTGGCACTTGAGTGGAAGATAAGGATGTAACAGACTCTGATTTAGAGCTATTGTATGAGGCATAGACAGGTTGAGAATCTACCATGTAGCCACTCATTTCGGTATGTATTCCCTGTACCTTATTGCCATTTTCATCAGTTGAAATAAAATATTCAATTTTTTCCTCTATTGTCATTGACATGGAGTAGAATGTTGAATAAATAGTCGTTTCACGGAGAGTGTCGTCATATTTATCAGAATTAGTGGAATTCAAACTCATAGCGGAACTTACAATACTAGCTTGTACAGTAGAAGAAGAGTCGATAGAGTGCGATGGACTTCTATGAATGTCTGAACTAGACACAAAAATAGGTGTCTGGACGTAGTAGATGGCCTCGATCGTCTCGCTGCCGTCGCTGCCAGTGAAGGTAGAGAAATCAGTGGAACGGGTGTTCGTGACGCTGCCAGTCCAGGCCTCTAGCACTGTCGTGGCTGTGTTGTGGATCGGCGTCTGGACGTAGTAGATGGCCTCGATCGTCTCGCTGCCGTCGCTGCCAGTGAAGGTAGAGAAATCAGTGGAACGGGTGTTCGTGACGCTGCCAGTCCAGGCCTCTAGCACAGTCGTGGCTGTGTTGTGGATCGGCGTCTGGACGTAGTAGATGGCCTCGATCGTCTCGCTGCCGTCGCTGCCAGTGAAGGTAGAGAAATCAGTGGAACGGGTGTTCGTGACGCTGCCAGTCCAGGCCTCTAGCACTGTCGTGGCTGTGTTGTGGATCGGCGTCTGGACGTAGTAGATGGCCTCGATCGTCTCGCTGCCGTCGCTGCCAGTGAAGGTAGAGAAATCAGTGGAACGGGTGTTCGTGACGCTGCCAGTCCAGGCCTCTAGCACTGTCGTGGCTGTGTTGTGGATCGGCGTCTGGACGTAGTAGATGGCCTCGATCGTCTCGCTGCCGTCGCTGCCAGTGAAGGTAGAGAAATCAGTGGAACGGGTGTTCGTGACGCTGCCAGTCCAGGCCTCTAGCACTGTCGTGGCTGTGTTGTGGATCGGCGTCTGGACGTAGTAGATGGCCTCGATCGTCTCGCTGCCGTCGCTGCCAGTGAAGGTAGAGAAATCAGTGGAACGGGTGTTCGTGACGCTGCCAGTCCAGGCCTCTAGCACTGTCGTGGCTGTGTTGTGGATCGGCGTCTGGACGTAGTAGATGGCCTCGATCGTCTCGCTGCCGTCGCTGCCAGTGAAGGTAGAGAAATCAGTGGAACGGGTGTTCGTGACGCTGCCAGTCCAGGCCTCTAGCACTGTCGTGGCTGTGTTGTGGATCGGCGTCTGGACGTAGTAGATGGCCTCGATCGTCTCGCTGCCGTCGCTGCCAGTGAAGGTAGAGAAATCAGTGGAACGGGTGTTCGTGACGCTGCCAGTCCAGGCCTCTAGCACAGTCGTGGCTGTGTTGTGGATCGGCGTCTGGACGTAGTAGATGGCCTCGATCGTCTCGCTGCCGTCGCTGCCAGTGAAGGTAGAGAAATCAGTGGAACGGGTGTTCGTGACGCTGCCAGTCCAGGCCTCTAGCACAGTCGTGGCTGTGTTGTGGATCGGCGTCTGGACGTAGTAGATGGCCTCGATCGTCTCGCTGCCGTCGCTGCCAGTGAAGGTAGAGAAATCAGTGGAACGGGTGTTCGTGACGCTGCCAGTCCAGGCCTCTAGCACTGTCGTGGCTGTGTTGTGGATCGGCGTCTGGACGTAGTAGATGGCCTCGATCGTCTCGCTGCCGTCGCTGCCAGTGAAGGTAGAGAAATCAGTGGAACGGGTGTTCGTGACGCTGCCAGTCCAGGCCTCTAGCACTGTCGTGGCTGTGTTGTGGATCGGCGTCTGGACGTAGTAGATGGCCTCGATCGTCTCGCTGCCGTCGCTGCCAGTGAAGGTAGAGAAATCAGTGGAACGGGTGTTCGTGACGCTGCCAGTCCAGGCCTCTAGCACTGTCGTGGCTGTGTTGTGGATCGGCGTCTGGACGTAGTAGATGGCCTCGATCGTCTCGCTGCCGTCGCTGCCAGTGAAGGTAGAGAAATCAGTGGAACGGGTGTTCGTGACGCTGCCAGTCCAGGCCTCTAGCACTGTCGTGGCTGTGTTGTGGATCGGCGTCTGGACGTAGTAGATGGCCTCGATCGTCTCGCTGCCGTCGCTGCCAGTGAAGGTAGAGAAATCAGTGGAACGGGTGTTCGTGACGCTGCCAGTCCAGGCCTCTAGCACAGTCGTGGCTGTGTTGTGGATCGGCGTCTGGACGTAGTAGATGGCCTCGATCGTCTCGCTGCCGTCGCTGCCAGTGAAGGTAGAGAAATCAGTGGAACGGGTGTTCGTGACGCTGCCAGTCCAGGCCTCTAGCACTGTCGTGGCTGTGTTGTGGATCGGCGTCTGGACGTAGTAGATGGCCTCGATCGTCTCGCTGCCGTCGCTGCCAGTGAAGGTAGAGAAATCAGTGGAACGGGTGTTCGTGACGCTGCCAGTCCAGGCCTCTAGCACAGTCGTGGCTGTGTTGTGGATCGGCGTCTGGACGTAGTAGATGGCCTCGATCGTCTCGCTGCCGTCGCTGCCAGTGAAGGTAGAGAAATCAGTGGAACGGGTGTTCGTGACGCTGCCAGTCCAGGCCTCTAGCACTGTCGTGGCTGTGTTGTGGATCGGCGTCTGGACGTAGTAGATGGCCTCGATCGTCTCGCTGCCGTCGCTGCCAGTGAAGGTAGAGAAATCAGTGGAACGGGTGTTCGTGACGCTGCCAGTCCAGGCCTCTAGCACAGTCGTGGCTGTGTTGTGGATCGGCGTCTGGACGTAGTAGATGGCCTCGATCGTCTCGCTGCCGTCGCTGCCAGTGAAGGTAGAGAAATCAGTGGAACGGGTGTTCGTGACGCTGCCAGTCCAGGCCTCTAGCACTGTCGTGGCTGTGTTGTGGATCGGCGTCTGGACGTAGTAGATGGCCTCGATCGTCTCGCTGCCGTCGCTGCCAGTGAAGGTAGAGAAATCAGTGGAACGGGTGTTCGTGACACTGCCAGTCCAACCTTCGAATTTCGTTGTCGTTCTTTTCTCTATTGGTGTTTGTATAATGATTGTTTCTTTGATAGTATCAAAACCGTCTGGTCCTTTTGTTGTTTCTAAAATTGTTGTTCGAGTGTTAGTTGTTGTGCCAGTCCATGCCTCATATGACGTTGCTAATTCTGTCCTGATTGGAGTTACTACATCGTAAATTATAGATTCTTTAAGCTGATTTCCATCGGTATAAAAATTGTAATGGACATCTTTAGTTGATAAGAACGTGCCAGTCCAAGCGGCATTATTAGTCTCCTCGTTAATCACTGGAATCCATGGCGGATTATTAGGACAGATGGCACAAACATCTGGTTTACTTGTGTCAGGTACGGGACCATCATAGTACACAGCGTTGTTCACCAACGTAGGAGTGACATTATTTGTAATCTGTTTTTGTTTGAACTTTGATTTATCATAGCCTTTGCCAATATGGAAGGCATGCGAAATAGAAGGCCATAATTTCACAGTCAGAACACCACTGTTCCCATCATAAGACCATTTTCCACGAAATGGGTCAACAGAAGTCCTGAAAGTAAGTATATTACCATTACCAAAACCGCGAACAATAATATTGTCCGTCTTCGCGTCACTCTCCGCAAAAATAATAGATGAAGAGGATGTCATATAAAGAGTTTGTGAACCCATAGTTCCAGAACTTGTTGACTGTAAAACCATCATGGCGTTTTCTCCAATAGTAATACAACCATTACCTACAATTGATTTCTTCAGCAAACTTTTAGTATTTGTTAAACATATTGTACCATCGTTATTCACATTACTACCTTGAAAGTTAGCGTAGCTATCTGTATTTTTCGAATCTTGATGGAAAACCATAGTACCTTTATTTTCAAAGTTTCCAGATGGGTTAAAATCATAGGAATTCTGTGGGGATCCTGCGCCCCAAAAATACATAGTTCCAGTATTGGTAAAAGACGAACCAGACCAGGATAAACTAGCACCATTGGTTTCGTTTCTATTATCTAAAACAAATGTTCCTTGGTTACTGACTGAACCAGATGACAATGTAGTCTTGAGTCCTGATTGACCAGAGTTCACGTTACCCATGAATAAATAACCATTATTATTAATACCGCCGTTGAATGTATATGTGTTGGCATGTATAAGTGCTAGGAAAGCATTGGAATTCACAGTAATATCTTCAGAGGGAAGATTGTCAAGATATGTATTTTTGTCAATGGTCGCTGAACTCGCAAGCTGTATGAGCGCTATTATTGCAGCTGTGGTTTGCGTAAGCAACCAAATCATTATGATCTATTTTGAAAAACTTCAGTGGGAATTTTTTTGTTATCAAGTTTATGGATACTGATATCAATTCCAAAAATATCTAGCAATCTCTAAGTTTAGATGCAGTCCCCAGGATATATTAATAAATTTTCTTCTAATATGATAACACAATGTTAACTCTTGTGGTGATCTGATGCAATTTCATTTTGATCTAGCAAGCATAGATGATTTTACCGAGAATATTGTTGTTATATAGTACAAAAGATAATCAAAGCTTGCGTCAAATTTAAAAGGCATCGGTTAGAATAAATTATTCTAGTCTTTCTTTTTTTTCCCTTAGTTTATCGTATAGTCATGAGAAAGGTTAGTAACTTTTGGCAAAAATAAAATTGCATGATATCAAGTTGCCTGATTAGAATTTCCTGTCTCAATTTGTAATTCGAGGTTGGCCTTTGTTTAAAGGAGAATCGGAAAATGAATATTACCTGGCAATAATCGCATTAGATCCGTTTTATTATACTGAAACCTGCAGGATTCTGTGTGTTCTATTGTACATGAGCCCTAATGTAGCCTGGATTTCAAGATCTAAATTGTAGCTATACCTCAGTTTGAAAGGGACCCGGTGAACGATGTATTATAAGCGGTGTGTCACGCTGCGGGACACTCTTTTGTTCCTAGGCAGATGACTTGAGGTGTTTTCGATTCAAATGGATATGCTTTGTAATACAGTATCCCGGAAAAAAGAAAGAATAAATTTGGCGTTTATGAACTCCGCTTTCTTACATTACAGCAACTTTAACAAAGAATCGTTTATCATGCACAAATGCAGAATGGTTCATAGCAAAGAAACTAATTGAAGACACCAAACGAAAATGCTGGGAATGTTTTTTGTGTAATTCACGTAAAGTGTAGATATACGGTGACGAAGATGAAGGCTGTCTTAATTTCTGGTCGCCATTGTTTACAGAAATGGGACCCCACAATTGATAAAATACTTCTAGTCGTTAAAGTTACATAAGCGAAAGCTATCGTTAGTCAACCAAACGAACGTGCGAAATCCCTAGTATCTTGACATCCATTATTCAGAGCAGAATTAGTTACTTAACTTACATCGATATTTGTGGGGGCGTAGAGAGATCTAGTAGCACCTTAAGCTTGTAACCAGATCTGTTCAGATCTTGCATCGCATTTCGTTCCGTAATCTCGTAAGTAGCATGAACAGAAAAAGAAAGAAAAAGACAAACGAAGCTATACGGTGAGATGGCTATTGCTTACTTCACTCTTCGATAACAAGCATCGTTACTAAAGAGTTTCAGGACTGCAAAATAAGTATTCGGTTGCTAACGTATAATCCATGAGCTAATTTCACAGGTTCTCAAAGATAGCGTGGCCTTGAAAGCGGTATAGAGCTTGGACTGCCAGATTCAATATTCCGGGTAACTATTTTAGATTTTGGCAATTAGAAAAAAATGACGTGCGCTGTGACCCGAATTGCTCGAGAAATCCCAGAATTTCGAGATTGAAGACATTACAGCAATTCGCACCAAAACATAAAAATACGGTCTTCGTAGTTGGGTGTGTGAAATAAAGCAATATCTGACTCATCCGTTATTTGAATGATATATATATATGTCAAAGGTGGGGCGGTTTCCTTTTTTTCTTTACAGTATGAGAAGTAGAACAAGAGTCCACCGAACTAGGATTCTTTACAATAATGGTGACAACTAAATTGAGAACGTTTTCGAAACTGCCGAAGGTGGCAGCTGTCATATTTGACATGGATGGTACACTATGTCTTCCACAGCCGTGGATGTTTCCAGCTATGAGAGAGGCCATTGGTCTAAAAGATGCATCCCAGGATATCTTGGACTTCATTTCGATGATGGATGATCCCGTACAGCAAAAGATAGCAGAGGAAGGTTTGGCCAAAGTGGAGGAGAAGGCTATGCTTGAGATGATTCCCCAACCGGGTCTTGTTGAGACTATGAAATATCTAACACAGCAAGGTATTGCAAAAAATATATGTACCAGAAATGTTGGTACACCAGTACATTATTTTATAGATAAATTCATCCCAAAGGACTATGCCAAGTTTGACCATATCATAATGAGGGATTTTAGGCCCACTAAACCGTACCCTGATCCATTGCTACACATCGCCAAACAGATAGACTCCAACCCACAACACATAATAATGGTTGGCGATTCTTATGACGATATGAAAAGTGGTAGACTAGCTGGATGCCTTACCGTGCTACTGAAAAACAAGATAAATGCAAAGCTAGTGGAAGAGCAATCAAGTTTGATAGATGTTACAATAAGTGAATTAAACGAATTAATTGAAATCATAGAAGAGATAAATAACTAGATATTATTAATAGTAATAGAAAAAAAATGGCTAGTGTTTGTCATTTATTCAGTCTTGAAATCAAAGTAGAATAAATGTACTAGCAGCTATTGAAATTTTACAGTGACAAAAAGAAAAAATAAATCTCCGCGACGGGGAATTGAACCCCGATCTGGCACGCGACAAGCGCCCATTCTGACCATTAAACTATCGCGGATTAATGATTTGTTGAAAAGAGAAGTTAAAACAGAGGACTTGTCAGTTCATATCGTACATAGTTATATGGCATATATTATATAAATTGGCCATTACTATGATAGATAGAGATAAAAGATAGGAGATATAGCAAGGTTATTTCGCAGTAATGGACACAGTTTCCAAAAAATAATTACAGTTGAAATATACATGTTATAATTGTGGATAAAACTTATCCAATTGTTTGTAGTATACTAACGTGCAGGTGCCTCTTGTGTCCTTAGGTAGAATATTCAATCTATCAGAGTATATTTAGAATTGCCCAACAACTTCTATCATGATGACTGTCCTAGGTAAGTATCCATTCAGTTGGTAATTGCACAAAACTCTCCACAAGCCGATTTATATGTGGGTTCTATTCTATTTTGGCACCATGTTATTGGAAATAGTAACGATATTTCTCTAATCTTTTTATGCTATGTCCGTCTTAAGAATTTCTCAATAGGATTTCTCAATTACAGGCAAAATAGTAATTATTATATTCCTTAGGTATTTCCTTTTAAGTTCCATATGAGTTCTTGAGGTATTTCTTTATCATCACCATGTTTTTCCTGGATGCGCATTCGAAGTTCTTGATTTTTCTCATAGAGCCATCGAAGGTAATTAGCTGTCTTTATATAAATTGCCAGCTCAGACCTATTTTCCTTTTGAGATAAATCAGGCACAATTTGAACTAGATCATCATACATCATTCTTATTATCTCCCTTCTTTTCTGTTCCGATACAACGTGATTTTTTCTGACTTCATGTTCGGAAAGTTTATTAGATTTTACTTTCTTGCTCACCCTCTTAGTACTCTTCTTCAGTTTGCCGCTAGTATCACTTTGTGTATTAGAGGCGTCAGTTTCTGTCCCGCTGATATTTTCCTCCTTCATTCTCTAAATGCCTTATCCGACTTTTGAAATGGGGTTAAATGGTAAAGCTTGATTATAATAGTGAAGTTGTGCCTTCCTTTTTGAAGTAACTTTAAAGTGACAACAAGAACAGTAATATAGTTTTTGTGGTTTGAGTTAAAGATCAGCCTTTAATAAGGTACACTGTTTTGACTTGATCGCGGATTTTAATCTTCACATGTACTCATCACTTTCGGGATATGAAATTTGAGAATTTCAGTTTCAGTTAGGTAATGGAAGGGGATAGACAAGTTGGCCGGGAATGCCCATGAAAATGACCGTACTCAGTTAAACCTGCTACCAAAGCATTCACGATGCGTAGCTAAAAACTACTTACTCTTGACAGTTAATTTCCAGTAGCAAATTAGAAACCTTCTGGAAAGCAGCAAAACAGCAAAATATGAAGAGTGTGGGCATCACGTGATTTATTTATTTTTTGAGTCTCTAGGATGACAGTTTTAATGTTTAGTTGACTGTAGTTCACAGGTGTAAAGGCTGCATAGAACTCCCGATTAATTCCACCCTTAAAGATCGTAAGTGACAAAAAAAAAGAAAACCTTGTAATTAACAATGGCCCAACATGCTAAATCAAACATACTTAACAGCAACTTTCTATCGATTCGGGGCTTTTAAACATTCAACATAATTACACAAGAAGCTCACTTTTATGGTGAAGAAGAACCGGAATAATATCTGGCATTTCAATACATTATAACCCTTGAGTGCTTATTTATAATTGCTAGCTTTGTGTTGTAACTAAGGCGTAAAGAGGAGTAATATAAAAAAAAACTAAAGATTGGTCGGCGTATTTAAGCCTGAAACGATAACGAACTTTCCAGAGGGAATAATTAACACTTTCAATACTTTGTTATATTGGTGTGAAAAAGACAATAGGCTTTTAAAATGAAACACAGCAATAAATTTTTCGAAGTTGATATTCCAGAATCAAGTCTGAGTCCACGGAGTTTGCCAAAGGCTACAAAAATAATCACATCATTATATTTGCTTTTAACGCTACTTTTATTTGTTCTTCGAAGAATCTATTATGTGAGACATGAAGACCAGGAATTTGATTCTGTAATTGTACCGTTTTTGGAGCTTGTGCCAGATAAAGTAGTACAATACCCAACTGCCATAATACTGTCTAATCTAATTGATATAAAGTGGTGGAAAATAATCACTAACTTGCTGAACCTGGTATTGGGTGGTTCTTTCATTGAAAAGAACTGGGGGTCTTCTAAAGAGATTGTTATATTTATTTTAGTATTAGGCTCAATCACGAACTTAGTGGTACTTTCAGCCACGTACGTGCTAGCCCAGGTTTTCACATCAATAAGGCTCGATTTACCTATTGATGGTAACTATACTGTACTGGTAGGATTTCCTATTATCTACAGGCAACTGTTACCAGAGACAACAATTATTAACATCAAATATCCAAGTTTCATAAGTAAGAATTTCAGATTCAAGCTTTTGCCCATATTTGTGATTTGCTTTATGACAATGGTCCAACTTGTATGGTTCCATCATTTTGCCGAGTTAATTTCAATATGGCTAACATTTTTTACTACCTGGATATACCTGAGATTTTACCAAAGATTGCCAACACTTGGGAATTCGAATACTACAAATGAGATTATAGTCGGAGACGCTTCTGATACATTCCAATTAATTTATTTTTTTCCAGATATTATCAAGCCTGCTTTAAGGCCAATTTTCAACTTTTCGTACTACTTATTCTGTGAGAAATTGAGACTAATAAAGCCTTTTGAGACGGATGAAATTGATAAAGGTAACCAAGTTGCTGAGAATAGAGGTGCTAAGAGAATTGATCAAGCCATTGACGATATTGAAGCTGGTGATAGAAGAAGAGAACTTGCTCTCAAGATGTTAAACCAAAGAATGGAAGAACCTAATAGATGAATAATTAAGTGACTCCTGTATTGGAACTAAATATAACGATAAAATAATGCATTTTAGCTAGAAAGACACTCGCATATTCACATTATCTAGTGGTATAAGCACTTCGATTAGGCTTATTAAATGTCTAACAAAAATATGGCCCTACGAAAAGGCTTAGCCTACTATATATAGCCCACTATGTATTTGTATAATTGTTACCTGAATGATCACTTGGCAACGGAAGGATACTATATCTTCGGATATACTTTTTAGCTTAGAGTGCTGTCACGTGATGAAAGTATTATCGTTTAAGGTGGCAAATATAATTTTTGTCCTTCAACAATTATTAAGCTTCTATGGCCAAGTTGGTAAGGCGCCACACTAGTAATGTGGAGATCATCAGTTCAAATCTGGTTGGAAGCATTTATTTTTTTGTTTACATTTCATATAAACGTATAATGGTTGATGTTGGCATCTGTTTTCTTTTTCTTTTTTTTCTTCTTTGATCTTAACAAATTACTATATGACACACTTTTAACTGAACGGCCCACTCGTTTCCCTCATCAAACATTCGACTAGACTCATATTACAGAACACCAGTAATTTACGAACAAGGTCATCGATGGGCAGCTCGTCAATACAGGCTCCGAAACTGGAGTGCAATTTCATTTCATTTAGCTCAATTGTGGCTGCCAATTCACAATTAATGAACAAAACAATACCATTAGACAAGTCGAACCAAATACCGTAATTCAAATAAGGGTTATAGTTCTCTATTTTTTTTTTACCAAAAGTGCGTTTTCTTGTGCTGTTGTAGATCCTCAACATCCTATTTTTCAAAACTGTAGTGAACTGATCAATGCTGTACTGGTTCGATTCACCCAGTATAAGATAGTTGGCAATCAATTTGTCGTACAGGTATGTGCTCGTATCCTTGTCCAGTTTTGAAGATCCATTACTCTGGCACCACTTTGACCAGTTGTGCCACACCAGCGAGCTGCTAAAGTAGCAATAGCTCTCCAGCAGCTTGAGCCAGTTCCCATACACCGCGCTGTACATTGCTTTGTACTTGGCGGCAACCGCTGTGAAAAACTGGACGAACTTCTCTATTTTTTCATCAACTCCTTTCACACCGCAGAGCACAAGCGGCACGACGTTGAAATCATACCCACCCGCCAGATCAGTTGCGCCTACCAGCGTCACATCCTCGTCGTCGTCCCTAAGGAAGTACGACACATACCCGCTAGTCTCACCCGCCCAGCAGTCCCTGTACAGACCCCACCCCATGGTACTACCGACATCGATGCGCAGCACTGCATAGTTGAGAACGTGGCGCACAACAGCTACGTTATCCAATTTAGCTAGCTGACTCATTTGACGCTTCTCACACCAGAGCACTTGCAAGACGTTCCTGCCATGCCCAGAGAGTATGCCCCCCCCGAATTATACGTGCAAGTATGAGAGATAGCCGCCGACAGATAGCCGCCGATAGAAATGGAGAGAGTTAATACATCATAGGAAACGTCATCCACACATGATACATACATGTTAACGAACCGGATATAATATTAACTCCCTGCCATTTTGAGTACACTCGCGACACACGAAGATACCAAGCACAAGATAACAGTACACCGGAAGCCAGCTGATAAACGCCGAAAGAAACACAATGAGTAAGCCGCAGGGGGTGAAAATTGTTGAGTTTTCCCCCTTTGTCAACAAGAGGTTTGTCGCAGAGAGCAGAGAAGCGGGATGGACATGTGAAAATTTGAAGTGCGGGAACAAGAGAAGCAGTTCTTGCGGGGGGGGGGGGGGGAAGAGCAGTGGCAGTAGCAGTAGCTGTAGCAGTAGCAGTAGCAGGAGCAGGAGGGCTTGACATTTTGCATGTGAAAATTCAATATCGCTGCACACAACAAGGAGAGAGACAACGGAGGTGCTGCTGTTTCTGAGCCGAGCCAGAGGCAGGACGGGGGGGGAGCTTCAATTGTATCGAATAGTCGCTGATAACGATAGCGTGACTTTCATGTTTGACATCGCGTTATCCCGCGTTGTTCAATGAGTGGTAGTTGTAGTTGTAACTGCAACTGTAACTGCAACTAGAACTGTGACTTACTGTGATTGTGATTTGTGCTTTGTTTGGCGAATGCGATGGATTTGGTATAATATTTTGCACATGTGAAGATTATCCAAATATATAAGAACTGATTGAATTTCAAGTGAAATCAATTCTCGAAGCGAAACCAAAAAGACAAAGAAAAAAAGTTGAAAAAATTACAAAAAATTTTCTATATAAAAAACGAGCTTCTGCTTTTACTATCTACTGACTACACCATAGCAAAGAGGACAACTTATAACAGATGGCTGGTGAGAAGGTGGAGTTGAGCTCCATGGATAGTGCTATAGAGATAAGGCATGTGAACCAGCATGCCAAGGAAATATCGTCTGAGAACAAGTCTGAGAGCTATGACGACAATAAGGAGTTTGAAGGGTCCAATCGCGTGGTGATAAAGCCTGTTAACGACGAGGACGATGTGTCTGTTATGATAAATTTTAACCAGGGTGTGTCACACTTCATTATTATGCTGACTTTTGTCGCTTCCTTGTCCGGTTTCTTGTTCGGTTACGACACCGGTTACATATCCTCGGCGTTGATTTCCATAGGGACTGACCTGGACAACAAAGAGCTGACGTACGGTGAGAAGGAAATCACCACCGCTGCCACCTCCTTGGGTGCTTTGATCTTTGCTTTAGTGGCAGGGTTCTCCGTAGACATATTCGGCAGAAAACCATGTCTTATGTTCTCGAACATTATGTTTTTGATCGGTGCTATTCTTCAAGTCACCGCACACAAGTTCTGGCAGATGACTGCGGGCAGATTCATTATGGGTTTCGGTGTCGGTATCGGTTCCTTGATCGCACCATTGTACATTAGTGAGATTGCACCAAAAATGATCAGAGGTAGACTGACTGTGATCAACTCACTGTGGCTGACAGGTGGCCAGTTGATCGCATACGGTTGTGGTGCTGGTTTGAATCACGTCCACAACGGTTGGAGAATTCTGGTCGGTCTCTCCTTGATTCCAACCGTGCTACAGTTCGTGTTCTTTATCTTCCTACCAGACACGCCTAGATACTACGTTATGAAAGGTGACTATGAGAAGGCCAAGAGCGTGCTGAAGAGAAGTTACAACGGTGTCTCTGACGAACTAATAGACAGAAAGATTGAAGAACTATTAGCTTTGAACCAATCTATTCCAGGTAAGAATCATGTAGAAAGAACTTGGAACGCTGTGAAAGAGTTGCATACCAAACCAGCTAACTTTAGAGCTCTGATCATCGCATGTGGTTTACAAGGTATCCAACAATTCACTGGTTGGAACTCCTTGGTCTATTTCTCCGGTACTATTTTTGAATCCGTTGGTTTCAAGAATTCCTCTGCAGTTTCCATTATCGTTTCTGGTACAAATTTCATCTTTACACTGGTGGCTTTCTTCTGCATAGATAAAATCGGTAGAAGAAACATTCTGATTATAGGTATCCCAGGTATGACCGTGGCTCATGTTATGTCCGCTATTGCGTTCCACTTCATTGGAATCAAGTTTGTCGGTAACACCGCCATCGTTGAACACTCAGGTTTCTCCTCATGGGGTATTGTAATCATTGTGTTCATTATCATGTTTGCTGCATTCTACGCTCTAGGTATTGGTACCGTGCCATGGCAACAATCTGAACTGTTCCCACAAAACGTTAGAGGTGTCGGTACTGCTTTTGCTACTGCTACTAACTGGGCCGGTTCCTTAGTTATTGCTTCAACTTTCTTGACTATGTTACAAAACATCACTCCTACAGGTACATTCGGTTTCTTTGCAGGCTTATGTGTGGTTTCTTTCTTCTTCTGTTATTTCTGCTACCCAGAACTTTCAGGTTTGGAATTGGAAGAAGTTCAAACTATTTTGCAAGATGGTTTCAATGTGCAAGCATCTAAGGAACTGGCAAAGAAGCGTAAGAGGCAAATTGCTGTTCTAAAGAAAGCAAAACATCAACCAACAGAAGAAATCATTGAAGAGTGAAAATTCTCCAATTAATAACTTAATTTTTTTCTCTATGTACAACATCACTCTTCTTTTTCTCCTTGCATCATACACTTTTACAATTATCGGATTTCATACATTAATTAATTCATGTTAAACAACACTTTTTATAAATATTCCTAGGAAATTCAGCAACACTTACCATGTAGTGACACATTTGATTTACCCATTCTCGTTGAAATAAGTTTGCTTAATTTATAGTTTGAGCTTTGCATCATTTTGCATGGCCACATCATTGACTGTACTTGGCCAACACTAATAATTGATATTCTAATACTACTATTGCTTTTTTTAATTAAACAAATTATTTAATAGACATAACATGAACTTGAATAGTGATATCATATATCACAAAAGTGTAAGGTTATTCTCATTAGTTAAAGTATTCATGTTTGATACCATTTTCATCAAGCAGATTTATCAACTCTCTTTCATCTTTGCTTTCATCTGATCCAGATGCAGCTCTAATTTTTACCAGTAAAAATAAGGATTTATTAATGTCATCGGGAGTTAATATAACAGAATTCATTGACCTATACAGCTTTAAATGCTCAAGGATTTTAGGTTCACTTAGAATATAGATATGCACTCTACTAGATTTTCGCATCCCACTTATAACCTCTTTGTCCTTTTCGGTTATGCCAATAGACAAATGTATATGATTTCTATTCATTCGCTTGATAGACCCCGACTTCAATATCTGAATCGCATTACGCACAGATGTACCATGTATTATATTTTTAGGTAACTTCTCAGCAGTATCAATAACTTCTAATACTTCTTCATCCGGCTTAATGCGATCAATAGAGTGTCCTTGTACTGCACAGATAAGCTCTGTTTGACCGTCATCACTTAGCTTGATGTTAAACCTCTTCTTATCGTTCGTATCCACTACCCTATGTAAGTCCTCTAGAGTACATTTGTGCGACTTTAGCCTCTGATGATTGAGTACTCTCTCAACTTCAATGTACCCATTGACATCAAATGGAAGATTTTCCTTCACTGCACCATGTCTAAGCAAGTATGACAAAGCCTTTGATATCTGTATATCTCTTTTGGAACTCATTCTTAGCGATTTGATAGAGGCTGTGTGTCCAATTTTAGATAGTTGACCACTGAATCTCTAATAACATACTTGCTGTGCCAACACTTTTACCAATTTTCTTGACAGAAATCGCAATAAACTCATCTCTTGTGATGAGTTACAAAATTGAGCTGCTTAAATAATCCAACTATTGTAACACAATAAGAATAACTAAGTAAATAATGTCTATTATCGTGTCTAATATATAATCCGTAATCGTTAACATTTATAAAAGAGATTCCTTGCTTTCTCATGTTCTTATGTAAAGCAAAGGATGGCGTGAAGTGAAATAAAAACAAATAAGTACAAACCGGTAAGAGAAGCAACAGTCAACCCAAATAACCTCTTTACTTGAAAGATATCATTGGTGGTACATGGATACTAGCATGGACCACTTCATAGGCGAATATAATTGTGTTGAAGTGTACTATAATTGCGAATATTGTTACCAGTTGTGACACTTGATCTGAATTACCCAAGTAATCTACTATCCAAAAGGAATCACCCAAAGTAGAAAGCGTCAACTCTGGAAGTCTTGTTAGTTGGAGCATAGCCGATAGAGAGTACAAAACAATTTCCCAAGTCAACACCTGGAAAGGTATTCTCTGTTTTTTATAGCTATCGAATAGTCCGAACTTTATGATGGAGACTGCAATAGGCAGAGAGATACTCAAGACACCAAATATAACAACACAGCTTAATTTCTGCACTCTCTTGTATTGATCATTGATAATCACAATTGAAGTAATGGACATCAATAAGCATGTCCAAATAACAAACAACTTGAACAAAAACACATGGTCAAAAAACGCATAATATAGTAGAGTTACTATGGAACATGTCAAAAGCAGCACCAACGCCAGCTGTTTTGCTTGATTCCATAACTTCCCTTGGTACTCAGAGTGCCCTTTAAGCAACTGACCCAACGTCATGGTAGCAAAATATGTAGTAGTAGCCATCAGAAACAGGTTTATGATTATATAATCTGTCATAGTAGTGGATGGGTGCGAAGGTATGAGTCTCACATCTGTATAGAACAAAAGCATAACACCTGATATCAGTCCGCATACTAGATTCATATATATCGAGATGCTATCATTGTTGAACTTAACAAGTTTCTGCAGACAGCCCAAGTAAGTTGCGTTAGTATAGTAAAAGTAGCCGGTCTTTATTCTACTGTTACCGTACCTTCTGTACCACACAGGTAACTTCTCCAACGTAACTATTTTACTCTGTACTGTCTTCTTCTCCATTACTAGAAAGACCTCTATGCTAACTCTCCCACCTACAGATGACAACTATCGGGAGGGAGCACTCATATTTGCAAGAATTATGACGAGCATGGCCTTCTATTATATACATTTTAAAGATTATCACACTCCATAAAACTCCGCATTATTGAACCTATTTTGGCCTTTTTGTTGAATTCCAAACAGTTGTATACAAAATTGAACCATCCTACAGAAACTAATTACAATGAACCTAAACTTGATATTCGGCTGGTCTAAGAGCTAACAATGTGTCAGCCCAAAATAACAAAAGAAATCAACCCAACAAGGCTCTCTCAACTGTTTGTCAGTGCCCGGTAAAACTGTACTAGTAAACTGGGCAGCGAACCTGCAAGCCCTTGTTGATCAATTTCACAAGTTGAGTTCATCCAACGATTTTATCATCGAAGGTGAAATTCAACCTTTCGAGAGTCCCAGTCCCCTAGGCATCACTAGGACAAAAAGAAACGATCAACATCTGGGTGATAAATCGGTATCGTGTTCATACCTTTGTTGAGTTTTCTACTATTGGAAGTCCTTCCCCCACCACTCCCCATTTGTGAACAACAGTAACTTCCATTTCCACATGCCTCCCTCATCCTAATACCGTTTTGTTGTTTAATCGGGTTTATATATAAGTGTCTACTTCCTCAAGAACCTGAGCCGTCTCTTAATCCTGGCACAGTACTCTCTCGGCGTGCACAGCCATCTATTGGCGGCATACTGCTCTTGAAACAGGTATTCCCTCACATCGGTGGATAAAGTGGGCTTGTCTTCACCAGTGGACTTCTCTTTAAAGAACCGAACTATCCTCGCCTGGCCTTGTGCTACATGTCTTTCCACCTCGCGGGACTCTATATCCTCCAGAATCATACGGTTCACTCGTCCTGTAAACCTCGACATATGGTGCGTCTATTCCAAACACCTTAAACTAGTGTCAGACCAGCGATAGACGTACTGGTGCTTTACGCATTCTGTATAGAAACATAATTTTTTTTATTTGCTCTGCGCACTGCTGACACAAGACACATCTACAGATTTCTCACAAAAACAAATATCAAGCATAGTTGTAGCTTTTAGCCCCAGTGTTTGATCTAATTTACTTGCATAGTCACACACCAACAGATTTATAGATACATGGTTAGATATGTGCCATAGTAGCTTATAGACTTTCAAACATAAGATAGCTATGCACGAGCACTGCGGCCCTTCTCCATAATAAATTTGGGGGGATCGGGGGTGGGAACGTATTTGCTGGATCGACTGTCAAACTGGCGTATTTATAGATTCGGACGGGTGTTGAAGTTTAACCAGATATCCTACAAGGGCAGATCCAGACGCTGACAATTGGACCCAAGGAACAATAGCACTTGTTCCCTATACAGGCATAAGAAGCTTCCCACCCCAACAGGAAAAAGAAAGCGTAGCGTAACGTTCAGTTACTGAGCTGCACGTCCAGATCCCACGAGATTAAGGCAATTGCATTACACATATATTGTGTAGTTAATCCACATAGGTAAACTATTAAGCATTGGAGATCTATTTTCGATTGTTTGAGTTTAAGCATTCGATAACACCCGCAAAAATGACATATTCTGACGAGCATGCCAGCAATTCGAGGCCGTTGTTGCCCACTGACGAGTTTGCCTTGAATAGGCAGTTGGCAAAAAAACGTACAGAGCATGAGCATGGCCCGGGCGAGATCGAAGACTATGAGTTCAACAATTCACTAAGGAGCTCGTCGAATAAAAACGTTGCTGATTTGCTGTATGAGAGGAAAAACTTTCACCCGCAGGTACAAAAAGCTCTTACAGATACAGATAACTTCATTGCAATGTACAGTCACCACGATGATAACAATGGTGAAGAACAAGACGACCAACTTTCTCTGGGAAGCGAGGACAATACCGAACCTCAGGTAATTGAAGAAGAGGATGAAGAACTGGCGGATGACTCTAGCAGTACAGATAACTTATCTTATGCAACAGCAGGTTTAGAGTTAGATCCTGTACTGAAGAAAAGACAAGAAGAGTGGGCAAGGCGCGGAGCTGCACAGATTGTGAAGGAATCTGTAAATCCTAAAACTGGTGAGCGTGAGAAAAAGATTATAAGAAAAGGTATCAAAGATTTCAAATTTGGCGAAATGGTTGGTGATGGTGCTTATTCAACAGTAATGCTTGCAACTGCCAAGGATTCTGGCAAAAAATACGCTGTAAAAGTTTTAAACAAAGAGTATTTGATCAAGCAGAAAAAAGTCAAGTATGTCAATATAGAGAAGAATGCATTGCAAAGACTTAATAACTCCCGGGGTATTGTGAAATTATTTTTCACCTTCCAAGATGAGTCAAGTTTATACTTCCTACTTGAATATGCTCCTAACGGTGATTTTCTTTCTGTTATGAAGAAATATGGGTCACTTAGTGAGGACTGTACAAGGTACTACAGTGCTCAAATTATTGATGGTATCAAATACCTGCATTCGAAAGGTATCATACATAGAGATATTAAACCAGAAAACATCCTGTTAGATAAGGATATGAAGGTCAAAATCACAGATTTTGGTACTGCTAAAATTCTAGAACCCAAGAATGAGGATGAAGACAATCCTGAATTTAATCTTTTGACACGTTCTAAGTCATTTGTTGGTACAGCAGAGTATGTGTCTCCGGAGCTGTTGAATGATAGTTATGTTGACGCAAGATGTGATATTTGGGCATTTGGATGTATGGTATTTCAAATGATTGCCGGTAAACCCCCTTTCAAAGCAACCAATGAGTACCTGACATTTCAGAAAGTTATGAAGGTCCAATATGCATTTACAGCGGGCTTTCCAGTTGTGGTAAGAGATTTAGTTAAACGAATCCTGCTAAAAGTACCAGAGCAAAGATTAACTATACCCCAAATAGAGAAACATCATTTCTATAAAGATATTAGCTTTGAAGATGGATCTGTTTGGACTGCTCCAGCCCCAGAAATCCAGCCTTACAAAATAAATGCTAAATCAATGCAACCAGTTCCTGAGCTGAAAGATGCACCTAATAAACGAACTATAATTAATATTCCGAAAAGACAATTACAGAAAGCACACACAAATTCTTCATCGACTCCTAATTTACCCACAATAGAACGTCCTGAAACCCCTCAAAGGTTGGAAAGTGATGTAGATGTCCCAAAAAGAACAACTGATGAAAGGACAGCTCAAATATTAGAGAATGCAAGAAAAACTGTTAATAATAGAAAACTACAGCTTTCAAAGAGACAAGCAAGTGGTGCTGCTTCTGCTGCATCTATAGCCCTTTCCAGGAAGACCAGCCAGGCAAGTTCTATATCGACTACCAGAAAGCGTAGCACACCAACTACACCTGTAAATGATTCAACTAGTAGGTTTGCGGATTCTCAAGCTGGCTCGAGATCTCACTCTACCATATCTACTAAAGAAGCCTCTCCAGCATCGTTTTCTAATTCCCCATCGGCTCCAATTATGCATCAGCAACCAGAAGCATCCAACTACTCACCGATTAGTACTATTATTGAGTCTCCTAGGTTGGATCATGGAACGCACTCTGAAAATGTATCATCAGACCCTAATTCCAAAGATTACTGGCAACAATATTTGGATAGTAATGAACACATAATCAAGAAAGAGGAGATTGGATTAACTATTGTCAACACCGATGTGTTAGAAAAACGTGTCCATAAGACCAATAGTGTTCTTGCTGACCCGCAGAGTTCTGTACCCATTAGATCTACCCTATTATCTCAAGTGGCAAGAAGTGGTGGTAGCACTACAGGCTTTAGATTTGAAGGAGGATATCTACCAGAGCAGAAATACTATAAAAAACTAAACATTGAAGTTCCAAACATTGATGAGGATCACAAATCTCCAGCTGGAATTATAACACCCTTGATGTCAGAAAATGTTGAGGCTGTTGCAAACAACGAGGCAGCAGATGATGGGAATAATACTGAAGATAACAAAATTTCTGGGAAATTTAAGAAACTATTTCATAATAACAAACTTGCGAACTTAGGTGAATTCAGAAACCTAGAGCGCTATAAGTACTTTAAACGAGAAGTCATTATTACTAACAGTGGAAGAATGATAATACTAGTAAAAATGAGGAACAAATTTGATCAGCATTATTATAGCCAACTGTACTCCATTAACTTAGCACAACACGGCTGTAAAATCAAAGAGCTTCACTTTCCAATTACGACTGACAGTCAAATCGATAATGTTAGCTATATTGTAATTGAGACACCATACAACTCCTTTGTTCTGATATGCTCCAAAGGCGATACAAAAACATGGTTATCTGCCTTAATCAAAGCATCAACAGTGGAAAGCCATTCTCAAGTAAAAAAGAGTAATCGTGTCAAATCCGAATCAATATCGAGAACTTCGCTTCCTCAACCACGGTTCCATAAAACCTCATCATCATCATCTGTTTTATCCCCCAAGCAAAATATGCCAGTATCACCAAGATCTGTCTCAACTAATGAAATAGAAACTTCAGATCCTTCCCACTCAATGCATAAATCCGGTAGACTTTTTGATACGTTTGTCAACTCAAGGGAAAGGAAACAAAAATCTCACTCCTCACAAGTACCAATAAACAGCAAATTAATAAATGGATTACCCACCAGTATTGGTAATGCTTCAGCAGCAGTTTTTGGATTAGGAATTAATTCGGGGAGTAACTCAACTCAGCATAACCTGCCTCAACCCCCAGAACCAAAAGCTCACAAAAAGACAATCACAGCTAACAACTCCAGGCTGCTGAGTAGAAGTGAGAAAATTTTGAGAAACAAATAGTCTGAACAGATAAATAAATTATGCATTATATAGCTCTGATGTTTATAAATTCAAATCATTACAATAGCATCTACAACTTTGAATATACTTGAATTATTTCATACTGACATCACTGTCATCTGATTCATAATCACTGTCATCCACATCCTCTTCTAACTCTTCCACATTAACATTAAAACCTTCATTCTCAAAATACTCTTGTGTGGACTCAAGCTTTGAAGGATGGCAACTTAAAAAGATTGTACTATGTTGTGGCTGGAAGATATTTACCAGATATTTGCTCATCATCTCCTCTAGCTGAGCAGCTGAAACCTGTCCCAATCTTTCTAAGAAAATATCTTTGAAATGCGGACCTCTATTATATAGCTCGTTGTCCACATAATCCATCAAACCAGCATTAAAGTAATTATCTTCCATACTTGCTAGACTATTAATAATGCTACTCAAGGCACCACTAATCAACCTATTCTCGAACTTTGTCTTACCATTAGCATAGGACGTAACAATTTCTTTTCCTGCCTTATAACAACCAATAATATCTGCACCTCTATAGATGCTAAATCCCCAGGAGTTAATTTCCGGTAGCTTTAACATATAGGCACCATAAGCCAAACCAGCACCTCTGATGCCCTTCCAGAAAGGACCCTCTACACATTGCAAATACTCGGATGCTAGGCATACCTTGGGATAATCGGGGTGATGATAATCAAGGTCAAATGGAACTTTCGTTACCACATTCATAAAAGATGATTCAGATGCCGGTGTTGTAATAATAAAAACCTGACCGCTTGGCTTAGAACAAATATCTGAAACAAAGTGTAATGGCCTTGGTGCTGGAGGAATTTTATGGTCACCAAATTCAGCATTATCCTTCTCCATATTTTTTAATAAACCATTCCATGGTTCGTATAAGCCACCGCTACTTACTATTTTGGAGACATCTCCTAAAACCAGAATTCTGAACTTTGTGAAATGAGTCCGTAATTGAGATCTCATTGTTTCTAGTCTAGGCAGAATATTACTTTCAAAGTTTCCTTTTTCAATATCTTCTAAGACATCTTCAAGAATACTTTCAGCATATAAAGGATCAATCGACTTCTTCAAAGATCTTTCAGAATATAGATTTCTATTCGTAATCGACTCAAGCATCATGGGTCCATCCCTCTTTAGTTCAACAATAGAATCCAAATAATTCTCCAGCAGGACTTTGATCCTTGATTCATCAAAAATCATATCAAATAAGACATGATTGAACCACTCAACGGCTTTAGCATAGTCTTTGGCTCTACATTTAATCATTATATCAATTAAGTCAGGGCAAGCTCCAGAAAGCCCCAATGTAACTTTAGTTTCTAATGTCTCGTCTTTTAGCTGTGAAATTACTTGCTCATACGACAAGATGGAGCCATCACTGGACTTCATAGGTAGAGAAAACAATTCATGAAAAACCTGGTAGTATGGTAATAGTTCAGTGTCTTTAACATACATGGAATTCAATAAGCAGTGCATTTCAACGAAATCAGTTGGAAAACTCTCAACATGGAATGGTAATGGAAATTCTCTAGTAGTTTCATGCTTCTTTCCCTCTGTCTTGATAAAGTCAACACTAGCAGCAGGATTTTCGATTGCAAACATATCCAGAATAGTGTTTGGTATGTCGACGTCGTTTGTTTTCTTTGCATTGTCAATCTTTTGTTTCAATTCTTTTCTACCAGTTTCGCCAAATTGTTGTTCTCTGCTGTGTAGTAAATTCTCCTTCTCTTTTTCTAGAACTTCATTCATTTTAGCACTTGGCTTCCCAATAACAACAACTGGCTTGTTTTCAACAAATATCTCATCCCTGAGTTTTTCCCAGTCCTGAACTGTCCAATTATTAATTATTCTATCGTAATCATTTAAATTTTTCAGCGTTTCAACCAATGATGATCCATCAGTTTTACCATACAAAAAGTCGGAAATTACAGCTTGAGACAAGGTATCACTTGGTGTCTTTTCACACCTCAATACGTAGTCCCATTTGGAATTTTCAATGACCTGTTTCATTCTTTCAAGATCAAATTTGTGTGTAGTCATTAACTCTATTGCTTTCTTTACAGTAATGTCGAGTTTTTCCGTTGGAACACCATGCAAATTCAAGTTGATGATTGTTCTTAGGTAGTCATCAGTATAGTAGTCTACTGAATTAGCATATGGATCCTCAATCTCAATCATTTCTTTATTGAAGGGTGAGATACTAGACTCGGTGTAGTATTCCAATAGCATAGAAACAGCCAAATCTCTCTCGTAAGAATCATATTTCTCACCAATCCAGGAGAGTAGTATTTCACCTTGAGATTCATCAGCTTCCGGAAATTCAATTACAGACCTTGCGATCTGAGTTCTTTTCTCTGGGATTTGAGAGTCTGGTGTGTCCACGAAAGGTCTGCTTATGGATGCATCACTATAAGTAGGCAATGTTTCATCCCATCTACTTGCTATCTCCAGCAGTTCATCTTCAGGTACATTACCAGATACAATTAAACACAGATTTTGTGGAGAATACATCTTTTTATGAAATTCTTTGATCTCATCATTTGTAAGTGTTCTCAAGTTCTTAGTTAAACCACCAGTTTCTGACCTGTAACCGCTACCTTCCGGGAACATCAATCTTTGCTTTTCCAATGAAGTCAAAAACCAACTTTGGGATTCTATACCTTCCATTTCACTATATACCACACCTTTATCAGAGAAGTCCTGTGGGTCAATGTGGTACACTTCAGTAACACATGCCTCATCAGTTAAAGTTGGGTTCAATAAGTGATCCAAGTATACCGGCAATAGCTTCTTAAACCCTTGCCACCCAGCACTCGTTAGTGTATATACCGTTTGGTCGGTGGCAGTCCAGGCGTTGGTGGACGACATGCACAGGTTACCCAAGGTGTCAAGCAAACCTTTATAAGGATATTTCTTGGAGCCCATGAAAATCAAGTGTTCAAGCGTATGTGGTACACCAGAATCGTTTGGACATTCTGTAGCAACAGCGAAATAACCCTCTACAAGTGGGGATGCCTTATGGTTGATGTGAACCAATTGCAATTTGGTTCTGGGCGAGATATACTTCGCCACATTGAACTGAGGAGCATAGTCCAGCTGGAAATTCACCAGTTTTTGAAATGTCATTGTGCGCCTGAGTATATTGGCAAACAATTTGGATGGCAGTTTTGTTTTATCGATCTATACTTTACTACTGTTTTGATAATGCAACTTAACTAGTGTTTTTTCCTCTTAGTTTTTATCGTTTCAACAAGCTCAAAAAATGCATCTTGGATACAAGTCAAGAATGTCGCTATCAGAATATGTGTCTATTTACCTGATTTTTAGTTTATATTTGTCAGTTATAATATATGTTTACAGTGAATCAAAAGGATTTACAATTAAGATATTAGAGAAACGGTCAGTAGAATCGGTGGACGTCTTCACTTAAAAATCAGAAGTCTAACGTCTAAAAAATACCGAATATCATCATACTAATTCTCCAATTTTACAGAAATATATGAAGCCCTCTTAATCCTTTAAGATTGGCACATATCAGTCCCAAAAGCCAAACTGGGGCTCAGAATGAAGAACATAAAATGTCGTTTCCAAAAAAAAAAAAGGAAATGCATATCATAGCGTACCATACAAATACAATTGGCAGCATTAACCTCGCACACCCATGTAAGTATAATATACACTTGGGATCACACTTCTTGTGTATTAAAGATAGTGAACCTTCAATCTATTGCTATGCGATAAGAAGCTAAAACTCAGTGCGATGCCAAGCGATGCGATGCGATGCGATGAGCTTCTGCTTATATAATTTTTTTTTTTTCAAAAAGAATTTCAGGATATCAGCATACACGTATATATCATGTGATTGATGCGTATTCAGATACCTAACATGTGATACTTACGTTTCAGATAACAAAAAATGGTGCCCGAATGAAATTTCACTGAAAAACTTTCTCTGCCAAAAAGTATTTCAAAGCGATGAGCTCGGTAATATTACCATACTTGCAGGTTTGGCAACAACTTGGAACTCACTGTCAAAGGGCAATTATCCACGCAGATAAATCTAAACTCTATTGTTTCAATTGGGCATGAAATTTGAGTCTATAAGGCTTTAGGTAGCCAAAAAAAAAGGTTGCCAACTATTTATCAGGATAATTGAATTGATTTATATTTCGACCTTTGTAGTTCTTTTGTATATCTCTATTTGAGACGGGCTAATCAATTTCCTGGTGGTCCAGTAACTTCAATTATATCCGGTTTATCTCCTATAATATATCCGGTCTCACGTTTAAAAACTCGTTGGGTGTGTACTTCCCCTGCTGTGAAATAACGTAATGTTTAGTCAAACCAACGTCGAAGAAATTGGACTAGTTTGTCTTTGAAAATATAAAAAGGTGGTACATTGGCCCATTGTCTCTTGGTATTACAGTAACTATCATAGTCCAAAATAGCTACACACATATAGCACAATTACAACTACTACAATATGGTTCAATTTATGGAAATCAAGGATGCTATTGAGCATTTCAAGCAGAACAAGTTCGTCATTGTCATGGATGATGAAGACAGAGAGAATGAAGGTGACCTGATCTGTGCCGCTGCTAATGTCACACCGGAACACATTGCTTTCCTAGTGAGACACTCTTCTGGTTACGTTTGTACGCCAATGAGCAATAAAATTGCCGACAGACTGGATTTGCCACTAATGAGAGACAACCTGAAGTGTGAGAGTGCTGACGACGACAGACACGGAACTGCTTACACCATCACTGTAGATGTCAGCGAAGGTACCACCACTGGTATTTCCGCCCATGACAGAGCGCTAACCTGTGCGAAGCTAGCTGACCCTTCTGCTAAGCCAAAGGACTTCTTGAAGCCAGGTCACATCTGCCCATTGAGAGCTAAGGACGGTGGTGTTATCACAAGACAAGGTCATACCGAAGCTGCTGTTGACCTGTGTAGATTATCTGGTCTGCCTGAAGTTGGTGTCATCTGTGAATTAGTTAACGATAGAGATGGGTCCATGATGAGATTAAATGATTGTGCAGAATTCGGTAAGAAGTTCGACATTCCAATCATTACCATCCAAAGTTTGATAAAATACATCAAGGAAAACAACTTGTGAGGGTGTTGTTTCTCCGTAACACGTATATGTATTCCTAATTTCTACACTATCATTTTGAAAATTGTATTTCAATACCGCTTGTTTTTAACCAACCTAACTTTAAATCATGTTTACTTCTTATTGTTTAGCCTATTAAGATAATGCATAATAATACATCCCTGTCCTATCAGGGATTAATGAATTACCTAATGATTATCGTGTTTTTAAAATTAATATTACTTTCTCTTCATTATATCTCGTTTATGCACATATATGTCGGAGTTTTAAGTGCCATTATTGGTTGATAACTACTTCAAATCAAAGCTTACCGTACATTGTAAAGAGGTGTATGAGTCAATAAAACGTGTATCTGATGTCTAGCATATATTCAACTATAATAGATAAAAGCATTCTATCATTTGTTTTCTATAGTAGTTCATTACAAAAGAGATACTCAAATGTTGCATATATAATACATTAATTACGGTTTATTTTGACTGAGGTATCTTCAAACCTGTATTTAATTATTTCTTCTCTTTGGGCTTTGGAGCCACTAGTCTTTCTTTTTGACCCCAGACAAGCTTGTGAGGCTTCATGAATTTATCCAAGACTTCGTCGCTGACATTAGCCCTACGGTCTTGGAACTCCTTGACAACCTTCTGTAGTCTTTCAATACAGTACTTCTTCATCTCACCAGATAGCAACTCACCACTTCTATATTTTTCGGCGGTCTCCTTCAAAAATTCTTCATTGTCCTCAAAGAATGACATGTATTGGTAAGCGACATCAACATCTGGGTCACCTCCCTTCTCTCTATGCAGTTCAATGGAAACTTGGCCACCACTAAAGGCATATTTGTTGATCTTCTTTTGAATTTGCTTTGGAGTATCAGTCATGAAAATGGCAGATGTGTCATCGGAAGCACTCATCTTTGTAGTGGAACCTTGCAAAGCAGGGAAAAATCTGGAATGGATCAAAGCTGGCTTGGAATACTTTAATTTATCAGCAACATCTCTACATACTCTGAAGTATGGGTCTTGGTCAATAGCACATGGGATCAAACATGGAGTCTTTGGTGGAAGACCAAGAACGTCAGGGAAGGAGCTTGGGAAAGCTGTAGCAATTTGAATAGAAGCAAAATGGAACTTACCTATACAGTCAGAATCTGTGAAACCAAAAACAGCCTTTGCGGTAGAACCAGTAATCTGTCTTGAAACACGCACAACATTTTCATAAAAAGCGCCACCCATATATTCCAAATCAGAAAAGATGAATGTGTTCTCTGGATTGAAACCAACAGCAATAATATCACGGGCATTCTCACGGGCAAATCCCTTAACATCATCAATTGTTAGCTTTGGCTTAAATAGGAATTTCTCGTCATCAGTCAACTCAATGACCAAAGCACAATCGAAGACATCTTGCAGCCACTTAGTAAACATGAATGGAACAAGATGGCCCATGTGCATAGAGCCACTGGATGGACCCCTACCTGTGTACAAGAAAAATGGCTTTCCTTGTTCATATAGATCTAGAATCTTGTTAAAGTCACGCTCACTGAAAAAAAGACCCTTACGCAAAAAGTGGTGTGGCTTTTGACCAGTAACCTTCTCAAATCTATCCAAAGTCTCTTGTGTAATAGCTTTGGTACCAAATTGCTTGATCAACTTATCATAATCAATGGCTTGTGCAACACCACTTTCATCAACGGCACCTTCAACATCCCATGGCGTGACAACTTGATCTTTGTCGGCAGTCTTAAGGTTTTCAACCTCCTTGGTAACTTTATCAACTTCAGACATAGTAAAAAATACTAGTTAGTTTAGTATGATTTATATTAGTGGAATTGCTGAAAGGCTGACTATAGCTATATCAAAACATGTTTCCTTTTTGTATGCCATCAAGCATTTCGATATTTTTTTTTCAGAAATTTTCAGTGCGATGCCCAAAAGAGCGTTCGCCATGATTATTCTAGTTGTGGAACTCTGGGTAATACCACATAATGAACTTATGAAGCTGTAACGAATGCTGACTTTCTTTTATATTTACAAGATATGAATGTTTTGTTGTTTAATTTCCAGTTGTATTGGAGACCTTTTTTTCATGTACCTAAGCATTATGTGTTAGGAACAAATTGATGATTACAAAACAAAAAACAAAAACAAGGCTATCTTAATGATATTATAGTTTCCTTATTGCCATAAAGTAGTTTCCAATATCTTGACAATCGTGTTCCACCCAACCTTTTAGTGGTAGATACATGGTACCCTTACAATCCAGAATTTCGTGTCTATGTGCATGATTTTTCTTAAACCAGTTCTTCACTTCTCTGGAGTTAATATACTTGTTTAAGTGGTGTGTACCCTTTGGAACAATCTTTAGTACGTCTTCTCCCATAAATATAGTAGTGAACCAAGAAATAGGATCTCTGTTAATAGTGCTTAGATATAATATGCCTCCTTGATGTAGTCTATTCCATGCATGTTTTAATATTTCGGATGGATAATCTACATGTTCTAGCATTTCAAAGCAGGTAACAATATCAAATTTCTCCTGGACCTTTTCTAAAGGCATTAGCTTGTAATCCAGTTTATCCAAAATAGCAGGATCCTGTAAAGAGTGCTGTTTAGCCACTTCGATCACTTCAGGAGTCAAATCAATACCTGTGACCCTTTTCACAAATGGGAGACGTGCCATTGATTCTCCCAATATGCCTCCACCACATCCAATATCCAGAACTGAATATTGCTTATGGACCAATTGGTCATTAATCTCCTCTGTCAATTCTCTTTCTATGTTGTTAGAAACATATCTGGGCAAAAAGCTGGTGTGGTCGAATCCCGGAATGAAGATATCAGGATTATCAACCTTAACACAGCTGCGCAGTGTACGTTGAATGAAATCCAGTCTAGCATTATTCATAAGATGTAATATACGTTGAGGTCCATGGGGATCCCACCAAGTAGGTGCCAATTCTTGGAAATGATGAATTTCATCTTGCGAAGCTTCTGTACTCTTTAACCTCTTAGCAACACGGCCCAGCTGTAATCTACTAATTCTGGAGGTGAAACGGTTCATCATTCTAGATATAATATTTCAACTTTCTCGATTTGTAGATGCAATTTGGGGTGTCCTAGGTAATGATTACCTTAATTACTTTTGAGTTAATATTCGATTTTAAAACAATCCCTCAAACCGTTTTCATCACTCTATTAGAGCGATGCGAGCTCGAATTTTGTGAGTTCAGCAAATAATTAATAAAATTAATAAATATGTAATTAAATATTGATGGTTGGGAAAAAGCTAAATGAATGAATATATAAAGCTGTAGAGCTGTACATCTACGGTGGGTGTTATCAAAACAGAAATTTAGCAGCTCTAAGAAACGTTTTTGGAGCTGAATGTAACATCCTTTTGGAGGGTAATAAATTATATTTCTTGCTTAGTTCAGTGTAATAACTTTTAGTTGTAATAATATTGGTACGTTTTAAGTCTCTGTTGTAGTATTTCCAAAAGTTCCGTTGTTCTAAAATGGAATGTGAAAATCTATCAATATTCTTTATCTCCTTGTGATTTACGTTGATCAGGTAAAGAAGATTACGAGCTCTAGTCATTGCCACATATAATGCATTGGTATCAATCGGATATTGATTTTGAGATAAATTCGAAATGAGTACAATTGGGAATTCCAATCCCTTGGCAGCATGTATTGTAGAAAGTTTTATTGTCCCAATATCGTCTTTGTTTCCTGCTAACAATTTCTCATGATGGGCAGATGTCACTTGTTCGATGTAATGTGTTAAAAACCACTCCAATAAGGAACAATCGGATGGTTTTGAGTCCTTAGCCTCATTTAAGGCCAACAGAAGATCTTGTAAGTGCTTCATTACAATGTCAAGATCCTTCTTACTTATGTTAATGAGTGGTTGATATTCTATATCACTGATTATATTAACCAGCATTTCTAGCAATTCAATTGGTTCGTTACAACTACTGACAAAAGATGATCTATGGAGTTCTCGTAGCAGCCCAACATATCTTTGTATTTGTTGTTTTATGTGCCCGGCTATTGGGATATCGCCAGCATCTAAGCTCTTTAAGTACTCCCATAAAGGTTGTTCATTACTAAGCGCTGATTGATAGAGTTGTTGAATAGTGGCGTATCCAATACCTTTAACTCCACTTAGAGTAACAATCGTATTAAAATCACTTTTCCAATTGGGAGTACAATTTCTCTCATTCGGTCTATAATTATTATTATTACTATTATTATCATCCGAAGTAAGTAGTATGGTTCTCATAAAGTCTATGATATATTGAATTCGGACATCTGACATCCATTCTGGCTGTGATGTAAGCTTCTCAAACGGAATAGCTGAATTCTTAAAATAGTCAATAATAGTATCAATCTCTGCATTGGATCTAGTTAAAATGGCAATATCTGAGAGTTTTGCCGAAGAGCATACTAGCTTTGATATTTCAGTTTCGATATATCTCAATTGGGCATCAACATTATCAATACTTTCTATAATGGGATCAACTTTGCTGGGCTCCTTCACTATTATATCTGAGATAGTCTCAAGCTCGACCGCTACATGCTCTTTATTAATAACTTTCCTCGCAGCTTTCATAATTTCTGGTGAACATCTGAAGTTATCATTCAAATGTACAGTTATTGTGTTTGAGTGTAAGTGATCCAGAGCCTCTACAACAGTGGAATTAGCACCGAGAAACTCGTATATGCTCTGATGAACGTCTCCAAAAATTATTAATTGTTTATTTTTAGAGATGGTCTGTAACAAAGGTAATAGTTGTGGATATAAATCCTGAAACTCGTCAATCAATATGACTTTATATCTTTGATTCAAATCCCTAATAAAACTAAATTCTGCACTATCGAATGTAGGTTCAGTTAATATCTTTGAGGCTCTGATTATTAAATCTTCATTTGTTAATACTTTGCAGGAATCCATAATCTGTATTAATTTGTCTATGGTATCATCTGAGGATTTATTTTGCTTCTTGTACTCGCTTAATAGTTTCTCCAGACGTTTTGTCTTCTTTCCAGGTGATCGAGTCTTATTCCAGTAATCCTTCGAGACTAACTGACTCAATCCCCTCCAGCCGTTCTCTTCAATAATACTCACTGTTCCCTCTCTCTCCGTTACTATCTTATTCGCCAGTCCATGTATTGTATAACATCCAATTTTATCTGCCACCTGTTCAATATGCTGCGCATCATCACTGTCAGTCAGCTCATAAAAAACACTAGTCAGTTTCCCAAATATGTTATCAACAGCTTTATTGGTTAATGATAATATTAATATCTCATCCGGGTGGATATTCTGCGAATCTATCAAATGGTGAACTTTATGCAGTAATGTAGTAGTCTTGCCTGATCCTGGTCCGGCCACTACTTTCAAAGTGGAATTAGGTTCATATTTAGCTTCCAGAACAGATTTTTGTGATGAGGTTAGCTTCCCTTTCCTCATAACCTCGCTCTATTCTTGTTAATTTGCTCATATGCTCATTCTCTTTTGTAGCTATTTTTTGCCATTTTATAATGATCAGGCCAACTCGCAGAAGTAGACATAGTTCATCGCAAAAATTCACATCGAATACAATAGAGGAGGATCATTATTTACTTGTGACTACGTTACTTTTTAATTAGGATTAGTTAAAAACTCTCATTTATTTATACTTATTAAGTAAACGTCGGATTTATGCCTTCAGCTTGTGAATTTTAGCAAGCATAGAGGCCAATTGGAGGTAAGTGCTTACACCTTCTAGAATTCTCATATGTGTTGTACCTATTTCTTTAATCATCTCCAAACGTACAGATTCTTTTAATTGGAAAAGATTTTTGGTGACCCTAAAACAGGTTGTGACTATATCTACTGCCGAGTAGCCTTTTGCCCACAGCTCTTGTCTCAGACAATCAATTGATTCATCCAAAGTTTCTGCCAGTAGCATCTTTTTTACTATAAGTGGATGAGGTGAATCTACAATTTTAAAGACATTTTCACCGTTGACCAGCCCGTGACCAGCCACAGTACTTTGTAGGTTGTTGATAGCTTGTCTCATATCACCTTCCGCGGTAAATATAATGGCCTCCAAACCGTCATTTGTGTACTGAACATCCTCAGCTTTTATTATCTCCAGTAGTCTCTTCAATACCTGTTCATCTGATAGCTTCGAGTAGCGCAGAATAGCACATCTACTCTGTAGTGGCTCTATGATCTTGTTTGACTGATTACATGCGAAAGCAAATCTGGTGGAATTAGAGTACAATTCCATAGTACGTCTTAAAGCCTGTTGTGCGCCCGCAGTCATAGAATCAGCTTCATCAAGAATAATTATCTTGTGTTTACCCGGTGGTAAATGGCACTTCTTCTGAGCAAAGTGCTTTATCTGATTTCTGACAACATCGATACCTCTATCATCAGATGCGTTTAATTCTAGCACAGCTTGTGAATATGATTCGCCCAGCATCTCATGTGCCAGGCAGTGAATCGACGTGGTTTTACCAATACCTGGTAGACCAGAAATGATCATGTGCGGCATGTTACCATCTGCTGCTATCTGTTGTAACCGCTCCACAGTCTCCTCATTTCCCACTATATCCTTTAGCAGGTGAGGGCGGTACTTCTCTACCCATGGGAGCTCTAAAGTAAGTGTAGCTTTAGACATTGGTTTCACCTAAATGACGCGTTTTCTTATACCCAGCTTGAATTCAACTTTAAACCCCCACTAGCTCTTCTAAGATAAGCAAGAGCTGAATGTTCTTAGCGCAATTGTCTGATTGGTATGAGTGCAGTTGAATGCCTGGTGTGGAATTCAATGTAACATGCATTCAGGAAGTATTTCAGGTTATACAATTGTGAGTTTGGCAAGCTAAGGATCCAAGCAGTCGCAGCGAAAATTTTGAAAAAAAAAAAATCGATGCGATGAGCTCTTTGCAATGCATAAGACTGTGTGCTATTGGAAGTCATTTACGTGGAGCATAAGAGGTCTTGGTCGCAGACCAGTGTTGTAGAGAATGAGTGACACTAGTGATCTGGTGGATGGGAAGTGGCAGCGCTTACCGCCCGTGCCTGAGGGCATGTCCAAGAGCCAATGGAAGAAGCAATGGAGGAGGCAGATGTATGAGGCTAAGAAAGAAGAGTATGCGGAGGTACGCAAGGAGAAGCGGAAGCGTGCCAAGGAGAACAGGCGGAAGAAGATACAAGAGTACATTGATCGCGGTGAGGAGGTGCCTGCCGAGTTGAAACGTGAGCCTCGTGTGAACAGGGATCAAGTTGCATCAGGTATCAACATCATTCTGGATTGTGCGTTCGATGATCTCATGAATGACAAAGAGATAGTGAGTACGTCTAATCAGATTACTAGGGCCTACTCCGCGAACAGAAGGGCCAGCCAATATGCGAACATTACGGTGACCAGCTTCAACAAGCGGTTGAAGGAAAGGTTTGACAAGGCATTGGACGATTGCAATTACCCGCAATGGCAGAACTTCAAGTTTGTCAGTGACGAGAAGCTAATCACAGAGGGCGATAAGTCGAAGATGGTGTATTTAACAGCTGATACGGAGGAGCAGCTGGACACACTGGAACCAGGTATGACATATATTGTTGGTGGTATAGTGGATAAGAACAGGCACAAGTTGTTGTGCTACAATAAGGCCAAAGAGCTCGGTATCCCCACGAGAAGGTTACCTATCGGGGAGTACATCAAGATAGAAGGCCGCAAAGTGCTAACCACCACACACGTGATACAACTGATGTTAAAGTACTGTGAGTCCCGCGACTGGAAGGAATCGTTCGAATCCGTGATCCCTTCGAGAAAGCTAGACCCAGTGAAAGAGAAGGAGCAGCAGCAGCAGCAGCAGCAGCAACAGCAGTAATGTATAGTATATCAATGTATAAGTAGACAGAGTGCTATAGAGACGACTCAATTACAATTCCACACGTAAAACACATGATATTCTTATTGAGGGGGGGGGACTTCGGCCATTATCCCATCGGAATTTCAGGATCTTCCTTTGCAGTTTCTGAAGGAAAATGGGATAAAAGGAATTTATACGTATCATCTGCATAGAATATCTAGTACAAAAGGGCTGGATTTGAGAAAGAAAATTGCAAAATATCGTTGGGATAAAGGCTTCTCATACTAAAGAAGTTGCGAGACACATGACGGTCAAGTAGTCAAGAAGTCAAGTAGTCAAAAAGACTGAGAGTGGATTTGCACATCTGTTGCAAGAGTACCTTTCATGTTTCAGACTTTTCAAGTCCTTGGGGCAGCAACTGAAGAAAAAAAAAAAATAAAAAATTCAAAAAAAAAAGCTTGAAGCTCATCGCACTGATTATAGCTTAGTGCGTTCTTGAGATTAGTCATATTCATTGCAATTGAATCAAATATATAAGAAGTATATTATACTTTAGGGCTTTCATAACCTCAAGTTGAGAAAATCCTTGGAAGCAAAGTAAAAAGAATAAAAAAAAAATAAGAACTACGATAAATGGTTTCTTTTGTGCCTGTGGTATGGGATTCGCAGGCTGTTAGTGGTATTGCTGGTTCTGTTTCTATTGCGTGCTGGGTTGTTGTGTTTGTGCCGCAGATATATGAGAATTTTTATAGAAAGTCCGCTGATGGGTTGTCTCTGCTGTTTGTGGTGCTGTGGCTTGCGGGTGACGTCTTCAACCTTGTCGGTGCGATGATGCAGCACTTGTTGCTGACTATGGTGATTCTGGCTGCCTATTATACTGCCGCTGATGTGATTTTGCTGATACAGTGTTTGTGGTATGACAATGAGGAGAAACTGGACCCTATTCACTTCTCGCCCGCAAACCCGATAAATGAAAATGTGCTGCAGGATGTGTTTAATGAGCACCAGCCTCTGTTGACCAGTGGCGAGCCTACAAGGGGTTCAGAAGCAGAGAATAACTCTCGTTCCCAGGCCATCGAAGCCCTGTTAGAGGCCGATGAGCAGAAGACCAAGAGATCGAACCTGTTTAACGACTTCACTATTGTGGCCCTTGTCATCCTAGGTGGTATTGTCTCCTGGTATGTCTCTTACTGTGCCAATCCACCTGAACCTATCGTAGGTGAGCCTGACGTGGAAATGAATATGCTAGCTCAGTCATTTGGCTACTTGAGTGCTGTGTTATACCTGGGTTCTAGAGTGCCTCAGATTCTACTGAACTTCAAACGTAAATCCTGCGAAGGTATCTCGTTTTTGTTCTTCCTTTTTGCATGCCTGGGTAATACCACTTTTATAATTTCAGTGCTTGCAATCTCTACCGATTATAGATATCTCCTGGTGAACGCTTCCTGGCTGATAGGAAGTTCAGGTACACTGGTAATGGATTTCATAATATTTATCCAATTTTTTGCATACGGAACAAGTAAGCCCATAGAGCTTCCAAGAGATGAAGAAAGGTTGGCCTAAGCCCGATGTCAACTTCAGTAACTAGCTACTTATGGAAACTTGGCTCTTATTTATTGACACGGAATATATTCTCTATAATGAAATGGGTAAATTGGTGATTCCAGCAAAAGAGAAGCATACATCTCCAGGCGGTAACCACCTATGGTGAATTAGAAGAGGTATTATATAATTTAACATTTGCTTTACGATCTAGATATCAATAATATATTTGCATTGCATTATTATCTCAAGTTTTTGTTTTTCCTACTCGTCTCATTTTGGGCAATGCACCATCTCATGTTGTTAGTTGATTCAGTATCAGCAGTGACAGTATTGCTGCTTGAAAGTATAGTACAACAATGCATCCCAGATTACTAGTTCAGGAGATTTCTGGCAGCTAAGTTCATGAGAATTGTATAATGTAGTAGGGCCTGAACTTTCAGTCTTTTTGCTTTTGTGTCAAATTTAGAAATCGATAACTTATAGTCGGTTGCTCATGGATTCAGCACCAGGTGAATTTGATGAAAAGGAAGAAGATCTACAATCTATGGGATAGTAAATTTATAAGATGGTTGTGGAAGCTGTGCATTTTTCAACTGCATATTGACTGAGAGTTATAGAGGTTGTAATAAGGTTATGGAATCCATTATAGAAAACGATACCATTGAGCAGGACTCGTTAGATAGTATCGAGTTGCGTGTGCCACAACTTGAAGATTATTCTATCCACACATATGAGAACTCATCAGATGGGACAACTTCCTACTCTGACGGAAGCGAACTTAGCTCATCCTCGAGCAAAGTGAGCTTCCGCGATAAAGTTAGGCAGATATTTAAGAAAACGCCTAAGACGGACGCAAATGAGGAACATGATGAACAGAGCAATAGCTCATTCTCGTTTTTTAGAGTGCACAGAAAGAAGAAATGTCCTGAAGAAAATGAACTTGAATCAAGTAACGATTCAGAGAAATTGGACAATCTTCAACCAAATGACACCATTGATGGATACTCAAATCGAGAAAATATCATGATGCAAAATGGTTCAAAATCACCTAACAATGATCATAGTGTGGAGGCTAACGATTCCACCGGTCTCTTATTAGCAAAAAGCATAGACAACATCGAAGATTATAGTGATTATGAAAATGACGCTGATATATTTGATTCTAATGATCAAGGAAAGCCGGAAATCTCTCCGTTAACTCCAGCTGAGTTTAATAACGATTTGGGAAAATATAAAGGTGTTTACGATTTTTCTGAATTCTTCTATGAGGTCTGGCAGCTTATAACTAATGATGGGATTACTTTAGAAAGTATTGGAAATCAAAAACCTAAAGACTATCTCCTAGAATCCATACGGCAACTAATGACAGAAAACAATAAACTAAAGGTGGGAATGGAAGAGTTTGAAGAGGAGTTGCTACAAAAGAATACAGAGTTACAGAAAGCTAAGAAAACCTACAAGGATAAACTGAAGAAATCTGAAGACAAATACAAAACTATTATTAAGAAATACATTGCTGAACTAAAAATTATGACAGACGATAAGAACAATACCGCTTGTAAAGAACTTATAGATTTTGATTCTATGAATCAAGCTTTAAAACAACGAATCGCTATTTTGGAGTCTGAGTCAAATGATTTGGACACAAGAAATAAGGCATTGACTGAAAAGCTTGAGAAAATGACTGAAAAGGTTGGTGAAGTCTCTAGGCAGTTAATTACGATGCAAGAGGCCAATGAAAGGTTTAAAGAATCTCTAGATGATTCAACAACCAAGATTGAGAGAGCCAGCTTTGAGATCGATAGGTCCTGTACGGCAATTAATCATTTAAAGCAGAAATACGAATATCAAAAAAAGAAGACATTGACCTTACTGAAACGAGACAAAACTCAAAGGAAGATGGCTGAATTTTTTGAGACGTACATGAGAGAATCGTTGTCCTTTGTGGGCTACTTATTAGAAGCATTTAAGGGCAAATTTAACGAGACTGACTATAATGAGTTACAAAATTATTATCTAGATATAAGCAAGATAACGGAGCTCAAAGGTGATTTACGAGATGCTGAAAACGTTGATTCTAGAATTCATAGTCTGGAAGAGATGATATTTAACTTTTATTCTGTTGCAGCTAAGGCTCAATTTGTAGAGCCTATATTGGTGAGGCAGGATACTGCTGAGAGATCAGTTACTTTCCTAACTGGCCAGCTTGAAAGTCTCAAGAAAGAACTGCAAGAAACCAAGAAAATAATTAAGCAAATGAAGAAGGCCAGTTCAAACTCAAGCCATTATGTCAACAAATCACAAAGGAGATTAACAAACAAAACACATACTGAAATTCTTGCAGATTTACCAATATAATTATTCTATTTTTTATACTCATATATATGCACTTTACGTAACGGATACGCTTGAAACTATAATGGGCACCATAATGATAAAAGTGTCTGGTTATCAGCTCCAAATCATCGCGATGAGTTCATTGACACATTCTTTAATTCGATGAGCCGATCACTTTACGCGTTTGTTTACATTTCTTTTTTGTCATTTGCATCCATTTTCCGATTTTACGTGTCGCAGCTGAGGACTTCCCTATAATAGCCAAATCCAGACTTATAACAAATTTGAGTGTTATTTTCGATCAGGAGGTTATATAACATCAGATAAACTGTCTAAAGGTGCATTCTAGCATTGATATAGGTAAACTGCTAAGTATAAATTACTCCAACAAACGTTTGTGCTATTTATTGTTGGAATCAAGAAGACAGAGAAAATGGCATCTAATAGACCTGAATTAAAGTTTTCAGATATATCTGAAGAACGTGGATTTTATAAAAGATACGTTAAGTTACCTGAGAAGCCTTCTGGTACGGTAAGGATTGTTGATAAAGGTGATTACTATACTGCTGTTGGTGATGATGCGGTGTTCATTGCAGAAAATGTGTATCACACAATGTCAGTTCTAAAGGATTGTCACGTGGATCCAGCAGTTGCTAAACAATTTAATGAACCAACCAAATATGTGACAATGTCGCTGCAGATCGTGGCTAGTTTGTTGAAACTTTGCCTTCTAGACGTTGGTAATAAAGTTGAAATCTATGACAGAAGCTGGAAATTAATCAAAAGCGCTTCCCCAGGTAATATAGAACAGGTCTCCGATCTTTTAAATTTGAATATTGATGCGTCCATTGTTATTGCAAGTTTGAAGATACAACAAAATCCAAAAGATGCCCATGTTATATTGGGGTTGACATTCATTGATACAAGTAACTACAAAATTGGCATGATGGATATTATAGACAATGAGGCTTACTCGAACTTGGAGAGCTTTTTAATACAGTTAGGAATAAGAGAATGTCTAGTACCTGATTTATCTCAAAATGGTTCCACCAATCCAGAGTTAAAAAAAATCACAAACGTCATTGATAGGTGTGGTTCGGTGGTTACCATAGTCCCTAATTCTGAATTTTCTAATAAAGATGTCGAGGTAGACTTGGCAAAACTATTAGGCAACGATTTAACTTTAACACTTCCTCAGAATGTATCACAACTGGCCTTGGGTGCTTGTAATGCGCTATTAAACTATCTGCAGCTATTAAGTGAACAAGAGATGCTAGGTAAATATGAGCTTATCCAACATTCTTTAGAATCCATAATGAAACTAGACTCCTCAGCGATCAAAGCATTGAATCTTTTTCCACAGAATAATGCCACTTTCTTTACGCCAATGCAATCAGGTACAGTTGGATCAAATGGTGGCACAAAGGTTGCCTCTTTGTTCCAGTTACTCAATAACTGCAAGACAAATTCTGGTGTTAGATTATTAAATGAATGGTTAAAGCAACCTTTGACAGATTTTAGTGGTATTCAAGTTCGTCACAATCTCGTTGAATTTTTGATTGATCAATTAGAGTTAAGGCAAATATTGCAAACCGAATATTTACCTGGGGTTCCTGATATTCGTAGGTTGGTTAAAAAACTTAATAAAAATGGTACTTTAGAAGATGTTCTCAAAGTGTATCAGTTTAGTTTGAAGGTCCCAGATATCATTAATATTATTGAGTCATTCCTGGAAGATGATATCACAACAACAGATATCAAAGAATTGGTACGTAAAACTTGGTGTGATCCATTAAAAGAATTTATGGAACCTTTAAAAAAATTTGATGAGATGGTTCAAACAACCGTCGATTTGGATGCTTATGAAGAGAATAATGAATTTATGATCCGTGTGGAGTTTAATGAAGAACTGGCTAAAGTACGTGAACAACTAACAGCCATGAGAGATGAGATAAATGCAATCCATCTAGAAGCTGCAGAAGATTTAGGATTTGATCCAAACAAAAAGTTAAAACTAGAAAATCATCACATTCACGGTTGGTGTATGAGATTGACCAGGAATGATGCAAAAGCACTACGAAACCATAAGCAGTATATTGAGCTCTCAACGGTTAAGGCAGGTATATTTTTCAGCACAAGAAAAATGAAAGAAATTGCTCAAGAGACTGTTGTACTACAAAAGGATTATGAGAGATTGCAATCATCTTTGGTCAAAGAGATTGTTTCAATTACATTAACATATACCCCTATATTTGAAAAGCTTTCGCTAGTTATTGCGCACTTGGATGTATTATGTTCATTTGCTCATGCCTCATCATATGCGCCAATCCCCTACGTTAGGCCTACGATGCATCCATTAAGTTCAGACCGCAGAACAAAACTAATGAATTCCAGGCATCCAGTACTAGAAGTTCAGGATGATGTTACATTTATTGCAAATGATGTAGATATGGCTAAAGATGTTAGTGAATTTCAAATCATCACCGGTCCAAATATGGGAGGTAAATCAACATATATCAGGCAGGTGGGTGTCATCACTCTAATGGCACAAATTGGATGTTTTGTGCCATGTGACAATGCTGAAATATCAATTGTGGATGCTATATTATGTAGAGTCGGAGCGGGCGATTCTCAGCTAAAGGGTGTTTCTACATTTATGGTTGAAATGTTAGAGACTGCCTCAATTTTAAAGAATGCGACATCCAACTCTCTCATTATTGTTGATGAGCTTGGAAGAGGTACTAGTACTTACGATGGTTTTGGACTTGCATGGGCGATAGCTGAACATATTGCAAAAGAAATTAGATGTTTTGCATTGTTTGCAACACATTTTCATGAATTGACAAATTTATCTGAACAACTTCCAAATGTTAAAAACATGCATGTAATAGCGCATATCGATGAGTCAGAGAAAGCATTGAATAGTAACGACATTACTTTGTTATATAAAGTGGAGCCAGGTATTTCTGATCGCTCTTTTGGTATTCATGTTGCTGAGGTTGTCCAATTCCCTAAAAAAATTGTAAGTATGGCAAAGAGAAAAGCCAATGAACTGGAGGAACTTAAAAATACTAGTAATGATCTGAAAAGAGCAAAACTGAACCCACAAGAAATTGCAGAAGGCAATCTAAAACTGAAGTGCATGCTTAAAGAATGGAAGCAATCAGTTGAGAATAAGGGATTGTTAGATGTTGAAAAATTGTCGGAAGAGGAAACTCAATTAGCAATTGAATCGTTGTTGAAAAAACTATGTGATGCAGACCATTCTGACGATAGATACTTTTCTTACCTAAAGGAATTATTATAATACAACGCAGTTTTTAAACTGTTGATAACGGGAATGTTATGTAAAGCTTAAATAATTTTTTCCGGAAGAAGAAGTCCAGATGTTTAAATACGTAACGAAAATTATAGGCTTTGATCCTTGTTACTGACTGAGTGCCTCGATAAGTAACTTTGAAATGGCTTGATAAATTTGAAATCCCTATCATATAGAAAATCCTCCAATGGGAGAAGATTTCTGAAATTTTCTACATCTGCATCCGTGATGGAAGAACTAATGTTCTTTTCGTTATTATCTTTCTTATCATTGTCATCATGCACAGATTCATTCAAATTCTTATTCGAGTCTTTGTAAATTGGATAGATAATTTGGAATCCAGCACTATCTGCTGGGAATATAGAAGCGTCCTGAGATGTTGCGACTGAGGAGATACGTTCTTTACTGTTTTTCAGTAAAGAGTCTGATTCAAGAATTTTGACAGTATGAGAATTTAAATCGTTGAAAAGCTCTATAATGTGATCTTTTTCATTATTTTCTTCTTCAGTCTTTTCTGCTTCATCAACTTCCTGGAAAACACCATTTCGTTTCAGATTCTTCTTCAATCTTTCAACAGTGGTTTTTTTCACACTGATTGTATTAGCTTCGAGTTTCTCCAGGATTTCATCATAATGTTCGTAACTAAACTTATGTTCAACTGCTAGAGGGTGATTTTCATTAAAATATTTTATGATATACTTCAACAAGTAAGTGTATATGTATAGGGATACATTCCATTTCATGTTGTAACAGCCCAAATTCTTGAAATTCTCACCCATAATGCTGCTATGCCCCTTTATTAGCAACTCGATTAATGACGGAACTTCTAAATTCTTGGGTTTGTCGAGTTCATCGACAACGTGCATTAAAACAACATAAATACCCGTTAAAAATGGATATATTAGGTCGTTGTATGTATGAATAACAAAATTGACACCCTGGAATATTTCTACGAGCTTGACACTTGAAAGAATATACTGTTCCGAAAACTTTTTATAGATTTTAGGAATTTCATGGTGGGAAACTGGGAATAATTCCTGATTGTCGCGCAGTAATGAGACAATAAACATGCTTAAAATGACTACCAGATATAGATATCTCAAGTGGCAGGCCAGTACGTGTGTGCATGCCAACTCAAAAGCCAGGGCTGGGTTTTCATCAGAACTTTGAGAATATAATAATGAGATGTATTGTCTATAACTCTCTAACCGCATGCTTGGATGTAAGTTATCTTTCCATGTCTTCAGAGATTCAAAAATCTCGAGAGCTTTACTCAATAGTCCATCGAAAGTATTGTCCAAGGTATTCCGTACTGAGAAGCAGGTTGAATATAAGCTTGACTCTATTCTTAATAGTTTTGTGACATAGTATGATGTGAAAAAAGGAATATATTCGCAATAATTAATAATAATGGAAAGTGCTTCATGAATATCTGAAACCTGTTCACATTCTTCTTTCGTTTTGAAAATTTTTGGTAGAATATTAGTTTTAATGACTTCTAGGTAATTTTGGTCCGTTAACATATCCATGTCTTCTTCCAAAAGCATTGGCGGTCTTGATAGAGTGAACGAAAAGAGTTTATCAGTAGCAAAAAAATGCCACCACATACTTCTTTTTCGTATTTGCTCTGCCAAAGATAAATTTTTATAAGTTATTTTCTTATTCATTGACATATCAATCGTGAAGCGAACAGCAGTTGATAGAATTGTATTTGCTAGCTCAGTATTGTAGTTTGCCTGCAAGTATTTGGTCAAAAGCAGTAGTGGCAATAATGTCTTCGGCCCTGAGCAAACTGTGGATATCTTATGGTAGTAAAACATACAGTTCAGGAAGCAGTTGTTCTCTATTTCTTTCAATTCCGCAATTGAAGGATTATGTCTGTCTTTACGCAAAAATTGAGAATCCGCTGAGGTAAGCATTCTAGTTGCAAGTGCTCCCGAGCAAATAGATACATTTAGCAACAAATGTTCTGTAAAGGTCATATTTTCACCTTTATTTTCATAGTACTTATTGGTTACTTTATAGCACTCACTAGAATCAAAGACACCAGTGACAGATGTCAGATAAGCGTTAAAGTTTTCCATAATCCTTCGCGTATGTAGTTCAGAGGGTAAGTCATAAACCTTGAATTCTACACCGTAAACACAAGGTGAGGAGAAGTCGGTGTATTGCTTGATCTGGGCAACATACCATTTGAGGCCATTCGACAATATACTATTTAATGGCTCGGCAAATTGTTCATCTGTCATATTTTTGCAAATTTTTCGTTTCATCCAAAGTAGTTTTTGGTGAGTTAACAACGATGTGGTATATATTCTCCGTCTTGGCTTGGCCTGGTTTGTCGTATCGTCTACTTTCTCGTTTTGTTTTTGGACCATCTTATCTAATAGCCACTCAAAACGAGCAATGTTATCTATAACTGTAGACATTTTTCTATCCAGTATCTCCATTCTCTTTGCTATGTTCTCTACCGTATTCTGGTGCACAGGTTCATTATCACCATCGCTCTGTTTTTTAACTTTATGCTTAGTGCTATTAGTTTTAGCAGCAGGCTTAGGGCTCTTGTTCACCTTAGTTCCTTCACTAGAGCTTTTCCGTTTCTTCTTTGTGGGTTCGGTGATAAAGATACAATCAACACCCGCCTTGGAACAATTGCTACATTTGTTGGTGTAGGGGCTGACCTCGTCACATTTAGTCTTCCGTTTCCTACAATATTCACAGGCTTTTGCAGCACGTCTCTTTTCCTTATGAAGCTGGCCGGGCATCTGGGAAATGTTGTTCATGTAATTGGCAGACACTGGTTGTGGTGGAAGTGGAGTACCGTTTGCATTGGCACTTGTATTGGCGTATGCAACAGAAGAACCACTCATGGGCTCCATCATAGACCTATCCATTACCTGATAACCTCCCATTTGGACAGGAATCATATTGCTCATGGGAATAGCAGCATCCAAATGTCCATTAGTGTGAGCCATCCCTTGTATTTGCTGTGCACCATAAGAAGCAGGCGTACTTGCAGCAGTGTTGCCATTATTGTTCTTTGATCCATTCACATTGGGCTGAACACTAGCGTCTATGGATGGGTACCGCGTCCCACTAACTTGAATATATTGTTCTGGCAAATTGCGCTGCCAGAACGGATCGAGCATCGGAGGAGACATCTGTTGCTGTCCAGTCTGCGATTGCGGCATGGGAGTTTGTCCCGGGACATGCTGAATAGCCATTGGTGTGCCCTGATTAGGTTCTGACATCAAGTATCGGTCGTTATCGTGATTGCTTATTATGCAATACTGTGCTCAGATGGGCTTAAATAAAAGAAAAATTTTTTTCGATTTTATTGTTTTAGATTATTTTATTCAGCAAAAAAACTAGTTTTACTTGTTATTTAAGCTTCACTTAAAAGAACACATTTAGTAATCGTCTCTCCGAAATGTTGCAAACGTCAACGGCTTCCTTACCAAGAATCTTATAAAACAATTAGGACCCCGATAATGGATGTGTCTTATTTGATGGCCCTCTGTCTTGCTCTTCCTCTCAGTAAAGTATTGCACTCTGTAAGAAGTCAGAGCATCGCAAAGGAATGGGATTCAACTCGGTTGACCTGCCCACTGGCAACCTGGGGAGAGATAATAGTGAAACACAGAATGGAGTTGCGGGAATTGATTCGTCGGTGCGACGTCTAAGGATACAGTTGCGAACAATGAAGGAACTGAAAGCCCTTTGACGAGTCTCTACCCTCTCGAACCTGAAACTCAATTCCGAGCAAGGTTCTACAGGTGGTGACAAGTGAGAAACATGGACAATAACTTGCGACCTTCGTTTCTTTTTGACTACGATTGACGGATATAACAATTAGTGTTATTATATTGCCTTATGTAAACTTATCTACTTGAGAAGGGCAGGGAAATGTGTCAAACCATTTCACAACCGAAGCATCCTATATGTGTGGGCTTTCCAGAGCACAACAAAAAGAATGCAAAGACTATAGTTCATCTACTATCTCATTAGTGGTCTCGAGCAGATTGATGAGTTCTAATTGGCCCTTGACTATGTCTAGTTGCCCGTCATCGTTCGTTTTAAGTATTCTCTCTAGCCTTGCTCGTTCATGGACCAGATTGTTGTGCTCGAGCTCGTTGTAGTACTCTTTAATGGCGTTCAGTACTTTGTCCTGGGCTTCAATTGGACGACCCTCTATAATATCCATTAGCTGGCGTTTCATGACGTCCTTGTTAACTACCATTGTTATAAAACCTTGCAAGGGGTTTACCGATCTGCTGCCTTCGAACCGAACGATCCTGTCATCGCTTATAGTCCATGTATTCTCACCAAATATAGCTCTCTTTACTCTCTCAAACAAAGTTGGAGTGTCTGTCACAGTAGTGTTGGCATCTAGCGTAGGTGGTTTCACCACCTCCACTATGGGATAGCCCGGTAGTCTCTTACATATGGTAGAGCCATATGTGTCACAATCAACTTCGACAAACTGTATTGGGGCATTCAGGTTGGATTCACTACTGAGCTGCTCGTCAAGTTCCTTGTACACCGACTTCAGTTTCTTGCAATGTGAACACCATTCCGTGTAGTACTTGACCACTGTATAGGTCCCATCTTTATTGGCCAAATCATAGAACTGGTCTATGGACTCGATCGGTATAATTTCCGCAAAGGCCACCGCAAGCACTGCTAAGATAAGACTGAATCGCATGCTATGGGGGAGTTAATTGCACGTTGTCTGATTGCTCTTCGTGATGGGTTCCTGTAACTGCCGTTTTATGCCTCTGATGAGCTTGAGTTCTTAAACTTAAATTTTTCACTCACTGAGAGGAAAGTAATTTAGACTTTCATTCAAAACTAGTGTTTACTTCAGAAATTGTAAACTCTCTTTGATTTCTATATATTACAAAACAAGATACTTGCATAAATAGTCATTTATGAAAATGGGAAGAGCTTAAGTTTTAAATGTACATATTTTCCTTTTCCGTGAATGTAAGTTCGAAGGCTTACATACAGATTCTATAACTGGCGTAACGGCCTGCAGTTTCACTCTTTCTGATGATCTTAACAACCTCACCTCTCTTTAGACCTAGGTACAGAGCAACAGGGTCAGCTCTTTGGATTCTTGGAAGCTGGGATTCCTTCAATCTGTATCTCTTCAGCAATTCCGCTTTCTCTTCTTCATTTAATCTTATATGCTTTGGAACAAGGTCATGGTGGGTGATGTTGACGACTAGAGCAGCCTCGTGGAAGGTTTCTATGGTTGCTGGAGGGATCGAGGGCACAAGCTTCATCGCACTTGGTGTGATGTTGTTTTGGTAGATGAAGATACCAGTTTGGAATTGTTTTTCTTGAATATGTATGACAAAAGTTTTCATAGTCTTGACACCGACAGATGGCTCATCACAGAACTCAACCCAAAGTGTACCCATATCTGGGAACTTAGTCATGGATTCCTCTGTAGGGTTGGCTTGGAAAGACATCATCTTACGTTGTGCTCTGCCCATGGAATCACAGTATTTTACCTTGAAGTCCTCAAGTGTTAGGTCAAGCTCCTCCTGGGCAATGAAATAACCTCTGTCTCTAACCATCTCCTTCACGGTTCTAAACGTTCTCCATAATCTGGAAATACTTCTGTCGTTTTCTTGATCCATTTTGTATATATATGTGTATGTTCTGTTTTAGTAGAATGCCTCCAAATATGCTAATCCAGTGCTTTTAAAAGGTAAAGTCCTTGTATTTTTGAATTTTCGATAAAATAAAGCTTCCAAATATAATTTGCTATAGATTCCTCGCTTTCTCAGAAGACAATGGCACAGCTCAACTCTATTATGACAACTCCTCTTACTAATCAACCTTACACAAAAGCTCCAATGATGCTAGAACTGGCTGATTTAATTGCTCGACAACTATTACCATCCATGCTTTAACTATTGCTATGCTCATCACATCTCGAATTGATATTTTTTTTTTCAAAAAAAAAATTTTACAGTTTACCCGGACCATCTTTAGCGGACTGTATAGCGATAATGAATGCCGATGATTCTTCCAAAGTATTGATTGCAGACATGAAATGTTGTCTGGCTCAAGTGGGGGGATGCTTGTCAGTGAATATAAATATATTTATATCTTGTATCAGGTATATATTTGTATACAGTTAATAATTCATGAATTATGCTTGAATGTTTTTGATATTTAAGGGTAGTTAAAGTTCGTAAAGTTGGTTAGACCGGTGTGAGTAGAATATATTATATGGGTTATAAGTCATAGTTTTCGGCGATATTGCAGAACGATATCACCTTGAGATTTCCAGAACAAGCTTCTTACAGTGCTTAGTGTCATGTCATTATCTAGCACTTGGCCCTTGCAGAGCAATTCCAGCCAATCGTTTGGATTTTGTTTGGCCTTCATCTCGGGAGTCTTTGATTCAAACCTATCCACCACGTATAGTTTAATCTTTTTCACTTTGATCATTCCGGGTGCCATTAATTTCATGTTTAATTCTGATATTTTAGGCAGATCCGTAGCGGTTAAGGCATGGTCGTTGGATTTTGACTTACCAAACTTCAACATGTTATGCATTGAGTGTGACTGGGTGCTGCTCTCAGTCTGACTCTGCGTATTTCCATCGTCATCGGTCTCAAGGGTTTCATTGTTGGAATTTAGTTGACCCGGGGTCCATGGAATGATTGTAAAACTTAACTTCGGTTGACCTTCGGTCTTCTTTGACTCTGTTAGCAAGATTTTGGCTAACCAGTATGGTAGGTTGGTCTCCAAAAGTTCAAATAATTCTCTCCTGCTCAAGACATTACCATCATCGTTGTCAACATAATCATACTTTTTCAATTTATCCTCGTCAATTGCAGCATTATCATCTTCCTCCTCTGTTTGAATTTTCTTTAGACCTTCTTCTTGCTCTTCTTCAGATCTAGGAATTGGTATGTATGTGGAAAATACTACACGTCCACCACATGCACCTTCTTTCCAATTATGTACAAGTAGTAGACAACCCCGCTCTATCTTAACGATAGGACAAGATAAGTCTCTGCGAATTTTGGAATCAGGAGGTTTTCTGGCCAGGAGCTTTATAGATGAAGTATTGGCGTTGTGTGTTTTTTGGTAGGACTCATGAATTTCGTCCATTAGATCAGACATGAACTCCTCCCTAGAAGACAATGATAGCGGAGTTCCAATGAAAGAGTCAGCCGCTGCGACAGAATTGGACCTTGAGCTTTCAGTGGCTTGTAGTCTTGCCGCAATGTTGCTATGTGAAGGTGCATTTTGTTTTGAACTATCCCCTTTAAAAGGATGGTTCCAGTTTATAAGGTCAGGGGTTCCATCTTTTGTGGTTGTTCCCGATACGTTATGGCTTGGGACCAGCGATTGATCTCTTTCTCCATTTTCAATAGGAGTCTCTGCACAAGATTCGCTTAGATTATTTGTGTTACTATTGTTTTTTGTAGAGCCAGATCTGAAAGATTTAAATTTCCTACCTAAAAGTGATCCTGAGCTCAATGTGCGACCTCCAAAATTCTTATGCGCAGTAGGTTGTATCACTTCATCAAGCGTCTTATCATTCAATCCTTGGGATGGAGATAAAGGGGGAGTGTCATAGGCCTCGCTCTCTGAATTCTCATTTTCGGTGACCAAATCTAGCGGTTCACCATTATTGCTGTTACTATTACTTGATGAACCTAAGAATTTATTAAAAGCGGATTTTTTCCATTTGTCTCTGGATTTTTCAACAGGAGGTACCTGGCTTTCTGAATTGCTGCCTGCTTCCTTAACGCTAGGGTGTTCCTTTTTTCGAGAGACAAGCTTTTTCCGCCATATCTTGTCCTTATCCAGTTCATATGAAATAAATTCAAAGAATAGAGAATTTACAACAATTTTACCTAGGTTATATCTTTCGTCCTGGTTGAGTGAGATTTTGTTCATTAGTTCGTAATTTTCCAGAGCTGAGCCATAAATCTCTGTATTAGTAAATCTGTCGTTTATCTTAACAAAAAGCATACCTACTTTAACGGAGACTGTACACCAGTGAGATAGGATTTCTTTAGAGGTATATTTCATAACTACCTCATCAAAAGTCCCTTCCTCGGGTGTGAATGTATCCAGTAAAGTACAATTCAATATATCCCATCTCTGTATTTCATTTTTGGTATTTTCTGTTATTACGTGTCTTCTATTTGTCAATAAGGAGCTCCTTGTCAATGCAAAACCACCTTTCTTGACTTTCAACTCTTCAGTGATCATATTGTATATATTCATATTAGAGTCAGTGCAAAACGAGAAAAACAAGCATTTACTAGGTAGGCAGATCAAGTCCAAAATACCCTTTTGTCTTTTACTTGACTGTACCTTGATATCATTCTCTGAAAGTTCGGCTTTGTGATGTTCCTTGTCAAATATCACATCCATGGTTATGTCCTTGGAACTGTCGTTATAATTAGTCAAATCCAGTTTCACAATCTTTCCCTTTGAGTCACCAAAATAGAGCTCGTCGTGTGAAGTCCCAGTAATACACCAGATTGTGGCATTCCATTTCCAGCAGCCAATATTCACTGGGACGTTATCTTCTGACTTAGCGGTGGCGTCCAGATCCCACAGTTGTATAACACCATCGGAGCAAGTACTGATTAGCTTACTGGAGTTATCTATGACTTTCAGCACTTTGATGTTGGACATGTGTGCGTTCTTTAACCTGGTGTATTCCTGGTAATGCTCGCTAGAGTAGAAGATCAGGTTACCGTTACAATCACCGACAACTAGGTCAAAGGGCATGTCCAGGTCCATCGAATGATCGGAGTTTGAGTCAGTGTCGGAGACCTCGTTCTCTGTGAATCCAGTACCGTCCAGCACTTTCTCCTTGAGCTGATCGCCGTCAAATAAGTGCGATATATCGTTTCTGTTCAAGGCGGCCATCGCGTATATAGACCCCATATCGTCATCCTGGGAGTTATCGAACGTGTGCAGCAATGTTGCCGTGTTCGACAGATTGTCCAATTGCCATATCTTAATCGTTTTGTCCAGGGACCCCGTTGCGAAATGGAAGAAGCTAGCTACGCTGTCTTGCTCGCCAGCACCACTCTTGTCGCGCCCTTGTTCTTGTTCCTGGGCCTGTTCCTGTTCTAGCTTTTGCTTCTGCTCCTGATCCTGTTCCTGGGTCTGGTCCTGGTTCTGCTTTAAAAGAGCCTCGTCCTGGTCCTCGTCATCGGACATGCTCAGCTGCCTGGTCGCCTGCATGTCCAAGTTCAGCATCAGCAAATGCGCCTTCTCTTGCTCGTGGTGCAAGGGCACCACACACTTGATATAGTCGTCGTGGTCGCCCACGATCTGCATCTGCCAGGAGTCCAAGTCATCGTTCAGCACCAGCAGCACGATCGAGAAGTCGTGGCTCACCGTCACGAACCGGTTCTTGCCGACCTCAATGATATCGCTCACCCAGTCGCTGTGCACCTGCATCCGCATCCCCTCGTGCTGCTCATACCGCGGGCCCCGGTGCAGCACCACAGACCCGTCCCGCCCACACGTCAGGAAGTATGGCTTGTCGTTGAACACAGGGTGCATCACCTTCGTTATCGGCAGGATGTGCGAGTTGACACCACACCCTTCATTCGGCGGTATCAGCCCGTAGCTCACAGTCAGCTTCATCCTTAGCGCTGTTCCACCTGTCTGCCAGTCACAAAAATCCCACCAGCAAGTTCCCAAATCCTTTCATCTACTACCCCAGGGCCATCCCCCCTCCCCCTTCCCCAAGCCCAAGCCCAAGCCCAATGGCGTATTATCCTGAACTTCCCAGCCGAGCCCCTAGGCCCCCCCCCCACCCGACAGGAATAAGTCACGTGATACCCAAGGTCTGTGGCCCAGGTGACCTGGCGAGAGGCCCAAACGGGAATATAAACTGTATATAAAGGTGATGGCAGGCGGGTACAAGCTACAAAGCTACAAAGCTACAAAGCTACAAAGCTACAAAGGCACAAGTGAGGCGATGGACGAGTCGCAGTTGAAAGGGAAGTTGTGGTACTGTGTGGACCGGCTGCTTGCGCGGGAGGAGCGGCGGTTCAGCCAGAAGTTCGTGAGCGCGCTGGTGGAGCTCGTGTATGTGCAACTCGTTGAGGTCGGCGAGACGTTGGAGAGCTACGCGCAGCACGGTGGCCGGGACGTGGTGAGCATGGCTGATCTGCGGCTGTTGCTGCGGCGGTCGCCCGAGCTGCTGGCTATGTGTGACCCTGAGGGTAGCCAGTGAGGTACCCATTAGGGTTTTCTTTTCCCTTGCCTTAGGTGCCGTTAGTGGTATTTTACTTAGAGGTAGAGGTATATAAACCAGTGCCATGTTCAATTTTTCCAACTTACTTCAAATTGTGTATTATATATTTTGCTAATGAGAGAAAAAAAAAATGAGATGAGATGAAGATAAAAAGTTTATTCGTATTTATGTCATAAGATAAATTACACAAAGAGATGAAAAAACTCAATTGTGTTTTTCCGTTACGTTCTAAAGATAATTAATTTAAAAAAAAGATAAAGAAAAAAAAAGAGACGTTTCTGTTCTTCCTGCTTCCTGCTCTTTAAATGAATTTTTCCATGCTAGCTACAACAAAAATTAAATTCCCCACACAAACCGGTTTATCATTACAGTTTATCATAAAAAATATTAGAAAAAAAGTCATTTGAAATGTGGAAGAGAATTTAGAAAATGAGCAGCACTGGTTTAAAATTAAAAAATGGAAAAAGAATAAGCTCATTTAGAGTTGTGGAAGGGGAAGATGGAAGATGCTTTCAAAGATTCTAATAAAATCAGAAAAAACAAATCACTTTCTTTTTTTGGATTTAGAATTTCAAATTAAGCATCTTATTTGGAAGTGTCAACAACGTATCTACCGACGATTTGACCCTTTTCCATCTTTTCGTAGATTTCTGGCAATTCAGATAGACCAGCGATCTTGATTGGAGACTTGACCAAACCTCTGGAGAAGAAGTCCAAAGCTTCTCTGGTGTCAGCTCTGTTACCGACGTAAGAACCGACGATGGAGATGGACTTGACGACGTGGTTGAAGACGTCAGAGGAACACTTAGCGTTAGCTGGCAAACCGACCAAGACGACGGTACCGTTGGATCTAACGTATCTGGTGGAGGATTCGATAGCAGCTTCAGAGACGGAGACGTTGATAACACCGTGAGCACCACCGTTGGTAGCAACCAAGATGTCTTGTTCGACGTTCTTGGACTTGGTGAAGTCGACGAAGATTTCACCACCCAATTCGTGGAACAAAGCCTTCTTTTCGTCACCACCGTCGATACCCAAGATTCTGTAACCCATAGCCTTGGCGTATTGGACAGCTAGAGAACCTAGACCACCAGCAGCACCGGAGATGGCAACCCATTCACCGGCGTTCAAGTTAGCGGACTTCAAAGCCTTGTAGACGGTGATACCGGCACACAAGATTGGAGCGACTTGAGCCAAGTCGGTACCTTGTGGGATTCTAGCAGCTTGGACGTAGTCAGCAGTAGCGTATTGTTGGAAAGAACCGTCGTGGGTGTAACCAGACAAGTCAGCTTCTGGACAGTTGGATTCGTTGGACTTTTCACAGTATTCACAGGCCATACAGGAACCGTTCAACCACTTGATACCAGCGTAGTCACCGATCTTCCAGCCCTTGACGTTTTCACCCATGCCGACAACGACACCGGCACCTTCGTGACCACCGACCAATGGCAACTTGGTAGCCAATGGCCAGTCACCGTGCCAAGCGTGCAAGTCAGTGTGACAGACACCAGAGTACTTGACGTTGATCAAGATCTCGTTAGCCTTTGGCTTTGGGACTGGGATGTCCTTGTATTCCAACTTACCGTTGTTTTCGTAGAAGATAACACCCTTTTGGGTTTCTGGGACAGCGTGTAGAGTAGCCATTGTTTATGTGTTTTTTGCAGAATTTAAAAATGTTCTTGTTTCTCTCTCTGTAAGTAGTGTAAGAAGTAAAAGAGAGAAATGTGAAGGGACCCTGTTTCATGTTTCTTAAATACGTTTTTCTGTTCCAGAAAGAAAAAAATTTTTCTTTCCATTTTTTTACTTTGTTTCTTTGTTTTCCCATGAGTTGCTGCATGGGGACAATGGAGTAAAGGATATCTCCTGACTGCATTTTGCCAATCCAAGGGCATCGTCTAGTTTGTCGATTGTTTGAAGTGGCTGTATTGTCTTGTGTCTTGCTGTGTTGTGTCTTGCTGTGTCTTGCTGTGTCTTGTCTTGCTGTCTTGGAACAGGAATCCCTTCTCTCTCTCTCTCGATAGTTGGGGCCTTCCCTTTCATCACACCTTTGCACCCTTTGTAGGGCACTTTCCAGCAGCACCTTCTAAAGCAGTTGCTTTGCAATGCTGGTGACAGGGGGGTCCTGCATTCCACTTTTGTGAGTTCGTAATCAGTACAGGGCTGGTGGGGGGGTACCTGATCTTCCTCTTTCTGCTGTCTCGTTCCTTTTTCTGGCATCCGGGTGTACGGGTGTAAGACTGTTCTCTCGGTTTCGGGATTCCTCTCTTTCTTTCCTCATTGCCTCTCATATCCGTGTCGTGTCGTGTCGTGTCGTTGAATAACTCCCCAATCACCGCCCCACCAATAGCTTTTCCCTCTTCGTCTCTCGGATTTGTGCTGATCCCCACCCCGTTAATCCAACTGTTGCCGCACCTCGTCTTTGCCACCAGTCCCCCCCCCCGCACTCATTTCCCTCCACTTCCAAAACCAAATTCCGGTTTTTCCCTCTCCGGTTTCTTCACTTGTCACATGCTATATCGTGATTGTGTTTGTGTTTGTGAAGTTGTACGTATGTATCACATGCTTGTGCGTGTAACAGTATGAACACTAGGACCGTTCCTAATCTTCGGGAATGCCGTAAGTGCCGAAGGGGCCGGGGGCCGTGGAGGGGAGGGCCGTGGAGGAACCACCTCATCCCATCTCATCTCATCCCCTACACTTGTTGCACTTGCCCTTGCACTGCGTTGTTCATTGACATCATTGCCCAGTATGTAGTACTCGGAGTTAAATTCTTAATTAAAGACCCTTAATTCTATCTAAATTAATTAAACTAATAAATTAAACTTATACCAAATTCATACCATTTACATCTATGGCAATTCAACCTATATATAACACACACACACATAACATAGTACTTTTTTACAATACTCTAATACTTGGTATATGGATCATATGAAAGAAAATATATAACACTTTAATAATACAATGGCTGCAGATACTAGTTCATCTACATCCGCTTTCGTAACTACATTGATATTCAACGGTGTCGTTGCCGTGATATTTCTACTGCTGTTCTGGTACTTGAAACCCAAAAACAAAAGGGTCTATGAACCAAGAACCCTCACTGATATACAGACCATCTCCGAAGAAGAGAGAATAGATACCCTCGAGTACGATGACGAGAACTCCTGGCTCGGGTTCTTGCTCTCAAGACCACACTCTTTCCTAATACAGCACTGCAGCATCGACGGGTACCTGTTCCTCAGATACATCGGCATATTCGCGGGACTGTCCTTCATCTCGTGCTTCATACTGTTCCCCATACTGCTCCCTGTCAACATCACTAACGGCAACCACCTCGAGGGCTTCGAAGTGATGTCCTTCGCAAACGTCAGGAACAAGAATAGGTTCTACGCTCACGTGTTCCTCAGCTGGATCATATTCGGCCTCTTCACCTACGTGATCTACAGGGAACTGTACTTCTACATATCGCTCAGACACTCCTTGCAGACCACCCCGCTCTACGACGGCTTGCTCTCCTCCAGAACGGTGGTCGTAACCGAGCTCTCAGACACGTACAACCAGGAAGGCGAGTTCGACAGGCTCTTCCCAAACGCCGCACACATCATCTTCGCAAGAAACCTCAAGGAGCTCCAGGACATGGTCAAGGAGCGCGACGAGACCGCCCAGAACTACGAAAAGACCCTGAACAAGCTCATCAACAAGTGCGTCAAGAAACAGAACTCCGAGAAGAAGCGCGAGAAACTGTACAAGGACGGCAAACCCAAGGACGACCTCTCCACGTACGTGCCCCACAACAAGCGCCCAAAAAAGTGGATCAAGCACTGGCCCTTGCCAACGTTCCTCGGCGGTGAAAAGGTAGACCTCCTCACATACTCCACAAAACAGATCGGCGACCTCAACGACAAGATCAAGGATAAACAGCAGGACTGGCAGAAGAGCGACCACCTCAACTCCGTGTTCTTGATATTCGACACACAGCTGGAGGCACAGAGGTGCTTCCAGTCGGTACCAGACATCCTAGGGTTCACAAACTATGGCAAATGCCTCATCGGCTGCACCCCAGACGACCTCAACTGGGATAACTTGAACTTGACAAAGAAGGCCCGCTACATGAAAAGACTAACCGCTAACTCCATATTAACTGCAATGATCATATTCTGGGCCATCCCTGTCGCAGTGGTGGGTTGTATCTCAAACGTCAACTTCTTAGTCGAGAAAATACACTTCCTACACTTCTTGAACAACGTCCCAAACGTCATAATGGGCATCATCACAGGGTTAGTCCCATCGCTAGCTTTGTCCATTTTGATGTCCTTGGTGGCTCCTTTCATCAAGAAAATTGGTGAAATGAGTGGAGACATCACAAGACAGGAGACAGACCAATATTGCCAGAAATGGTACTTCGCTTTCCAGGTGTTGAACACCTTCATCGTGACCACTTTGGCTTCTTCAGCTTCTTCAACTGTAACAGCTATCATCGATGAGCCAGGCTCGGCAATGACCCTGCTAGCAAATAATCTACCAAAGGCTTCAAACTTCTTCATCACTTACTTCCTATTGCAAGGTCTAACTATGCCAACTGGTCAACTTTTGCAAGTAGCAAACCTAATCCTGTCAAAGTTCATGGGTAGAATCCTCGACACTACACCAAGACAGAAATGGAACAGGTACAATACCTTATCTAAGCCATCCATGGGTGTCGTGTACCCAACAGTTGAAATCTTGGTTTGCATTATGATTTCATATATTATCATTGCACCAATTTTACTTGTCTTCAGCACAATGACTTTCCTATTCCTCTACTTCGCATACTTGTACAACTTGAACTTTGTTATGGGCTTCTCTTTTGATTTAAAGGGAAGAAATTATCCGAGGGCTTTATTCCAAGTGTTTGTCGGTATTTATTTAAGCCAAGTCTGCTTGCTCGGTTTATTCATTATGGCTAAGGCATGGGGTCCATTGGTGTTGGAATGTTTCTGGATTGTGGTTACAGCCTTGGCCCACATTTATATGAAATGGAGGTTCTTACCATTGATTGATGCCATTCCATTAAGCGCCATCTTGAACGCTAGAGGTAGTAAGAAGCACAGATACCCTCAAAAGGATCAAGGTTTGAAGGAAGTCAAGGGTATCGGTGAAGACATGAAGAAGCTGTTCGAAGATGATAATCATAATGGTGTGCTAAGACCAGCCACAAAGGGTGACTTGAGAAGAGCTGATTTGCTACCAGAAGATGAACTTGAATCAGACTCTGAAGGCTGCGGTGATGACATCTCAACACTAGGTGACATGGAAGAAAGTTTGCCAAAGAATGACAGAAAGCAAAGTAATGTGACTGACGGGTCTAAATATGCAAGCACATTTGTTGGAAGCGATGAGGACTTCAAGAAGTTGCACTATGCTGATGTTAAGGACATGAAGAAACAACAACAGAGTGGACCAGAGGTTAATCCTGAAGGAGCTGTCGTGGGTAATGCAGATGTTGGTAAGATCTTTAGTGATCCTATGGCTATGACTGATGATCCTAATGCTTTCCCAGATAACATTTTGCCAAGTCAAGGTAAATTTAAAAGACTGGCTAATTTCTTCGAACCTAGTAAGAGTTATCCATTCTGTAAGGTCAGAAATAGATTACCACACAGTTTAAACACCACTATTCAGTATAACCTGGATTATGCAGAAACCGCTTACACTGATCCATCAGTAAACTCTACTAGTCCTATCGTATGGATTTGTAGAGACCCTATGGGTGTATCTCAAAGACAAATCGATGAAGCACACATGGACAATGTACCAATTACAGATGAGTTCACAGAATATGATGAGAAGGGTAGAGCACAGTTCACCTTTAACCCACCAGACTTTATTCGCAAGGCAAAGAAGTGAATCATTGAGAAATAATGAAACACTTCTAGACACTCTATTCTTAAATATCCAATGATTCTTTATTTTATTCGGCCCTTTTTTGTTTTCACATTCAATATTATTCCCACTCACTAATCATAATCATTCCAGCGAACATTTACAAATTTTATAAGATTGCACCTATACTAATGTTTAATTACTATTTTGTTTATGTCAGTAACTAGTTAATATATTCCTAATGATAATAATAATATCAAAAAAACCTTACGTGCAAAATGTCGCATATCATTTATAATTTCATGTACACTTATCAAATTGGACTGCCTGATTAACGGGCAGCATTGATTCTGATATCGTCCAGTATAGTCAACATAGACTCACCAAAACATAAATACTAATTAATTAAAATCCGGATTTCAAAAACAAAGAAGTCTCAAACTACACCATTAATATCAGTGAATCATAGTTTAGTTAATTAGAAAACACAGCTCTTGTAACCAATATTTTTAACACAGTGGTCATAATCAATTCACTACTATTGTAGGATGACTGCTAAGATTCTCATTTATGAATCATGTGATTTAATCGTCATTGATAATACTTTAGGAAAAGGGTATTAACCAGACACCCCTACAGTCATCTTACCATCCATTACAACATTAGCATATAAATAATCATAGTCGTGAGTGTGGTACATGAGCTAAGTATAACTACAATAACTAGTAATCAAACTGTATAAACCATGGGCATTACTATAAAAACAGTAAATGGAGATCAGGTCAATGAGATCAAATTTGATGACTGCAGCTACGCATTAAAGGTCTTCCCGTTACTAACGGTGCTAAAGTATAAGATAAAGGATCTGTACAAAGAGGCGGATGTTGTATGTTACTATGATGGGCAGTCCAAACTAATACAAAATGAAAGAGAACTGTCATTTCCTGACGGATCAACTCTAATTATAACGTTTAAGAGACAAGTAGCAACGAATTATGTTTCCACTGATGACCTAGACGCTCAGGAATATGAGATAGTCAGTGAGAAAGAAGACAATGCTCAAAAGTCTGTCAATGTTCCCGTTGTGGTCCTGGATGCTATTCGCAAGCAAGTCGATAAGATGGATACGTTCTTGAAGAAAGTAGCAAGTGAGCAACATGTTAATGAGGAGAAGTATTGCAAAATGGAACTCCCAAAATTAATTGATGCTGAAGAAGCTAACGATGTATGTGATCCGAAAGAGAAAGCGCTCGAGATATCTCATTGTTTTGAGGTTTACAAGCGATACAAGACACTTTATTACGAGACGAAGGGACAACAGATAAACTTTTCATTCGAGGACTATTTAGACTACATACTTAAGAATACAGATCATCAACCGATCAAAGTATGCTCTCAAGCATTCGTGCACTTATCTCAAGATTATGATACGGTGACTATCGATCTTGTTACCACACCAGGAGAGTTTCCAACAAATCACCAATTGTCCGTTTCTACATCGAACTCAAATTTATTTACTATCAATTTGAGTGGATTCTTCCCAAACACTGGAGGAACAAAAAAATTCAGATACTTCCCTGTTACCGAGGATATCAAATCGAAGCCCTTGAGTGTAGCTATTAGCGACAAGACAACAGGCCGTATCACCATGAAAGGTAAATCTGAAGGTAATTCCCTACCAAAATTGATAAGGCTATCTACGGTGGTAGATAAAATCGAAAGTTCAATAGACCTCGACAGCATACAAGAACAGACGTCAAAATTATACGACGAAATACTGAAATATGAAACTGCAAACAAAGAGACAAGCATCATTAGTGAAGACGAATCAGCAATAAAGACAGAATCAGCGAACTGGGAAGAGTATGACTTTCTAAGCGACTCTAGTGTATGACTTCCACGAATTGAATGCTCAGCTTCATTATCACCCACATATAAATTAACTATACGCCAAATATATAAATACCAACATAGGAAAAGTAAATCATATATTCAGAACATCTGCAAAAGTTGTAATCTCAATTGCATGCATTATACGTTGTTCAATATCCTTATATTGTTGCCGTAACTACATTGCTCGACATCATAATGCCCCAGGAGTTCACCTGCACGGACATATTCACGGAGTGGGCACAATGACGAAACAAAGGCATCCTTCACAGCACAAAAAAAAGAAAAGTAAAGGAACGAAAAAGACAATTGAAAGTAGGAAGATAATAAATGCAGATGTAAAAGAAACTGTCAAGTACTCTTTCGAATCTAGTCTGTCCATTGGGCGGTTATTTCCTAACAGCATTGTACTCAACCTGACTTTTGATATTGTTTTTAATTCTTAATTAGACCTCGACGCTGAAAAAGAGGTGTCATTAAAAGGAGGAACTCCTAGGATCGAAAAGAAAAAAGAATCAATACAGCCCGTGCTGGTCAAGGGAAGTTAATACCATAGCAGTATCAGAAGTTAATTATCATTGAAATAAGGTACATCGTTACTAGAATAGCTAAAGCAGAAATTATAGAAGAGAACCTAAAGAAAGAAAAAAAGATGAGTTCCGATTCGCAACCTAGACCTTATATGGTTGGGTCGATGGTGAACTACCTATTCTTCAGCAGATTATTGCCATTGCTACCAATCGAGTCCACTGCTACATCTCATGTGGAGGTTGAGGCAGAGCCATTTTTCATTTCAATTAGGGGTGTCCTGATGAAGATTGCTATCTTTAAAGATTTGAACATTGTGATAGAGAATGCACTTAATTTATTAGAGTCTATACTTGACGATGAAGATATTATATCTGGAAAGATAAAACCAGATGCAATTCAATCGAGCTTAGTGGTTGTACGATTGCTAAGTGACATTGTGGAATTCTACTGGCAATATAATGAACAAAAAAGCAACGATAAGGACGATATGAACACCAACATAGATATTTTCGAGATCAAAAGTTTTGCTACACCAGACTTTGATCCTATGGCTAGAAAGAAATCCAATTTTGATTGGCAAAAGAAGCAACAAAATATGTCGAGTTTCTTTGTCGGATACTCAACGTCTAAGACGTGCTATCATCAAAAGCCTCCCAAAAAACTTGATGGAGATGTCATATCGAGACTTATATATACATGTGCAAGGTTGACGTTCAATACACAAACACTTGAAGTGCTGAAGAACATAGAAAAACATTCACCCGAAGATGTTCACCAACCTAACACGTTAGACCACTATGATGCGTATTTGAAAACAAACAATTACCCAGAATACTGTAGTAACATGGATAATACGATAAATCACATATTAAAGTTTATTGCCGCAGCAAATCCAAAAGAATATGTGAAGTTTGTGGAAACTAACGTGCAAAATCTTTTGCAAGAGAATGCTCTGGAGGCCGAAAAATACATTATAGAATATTTGGACTTATTTAGTTATGCTTTCATTACAAAGGACTTCCTACCGACTTACCTGAAGAAGGTGAGCAGTGTGTTACATTCTTTGAAAAATCCAGCATACAGGTGCTTACTCCTTTTCTTTGCATCAGAATCACTACTATATTGGATTATGCTGCGACCTAGGGATTTTATGGGAATATATTCGGTGGTGGAAGGTCACCATCCTGGTTCAACACATCTAGAGGTGAATAAAACCACCAGTGTTATAGCTAATGAATTATTTGAAGAAATCTACACCATGTTTAACGTCAGTTCGATTTTATCTAGTACCCAAAGCATTAATATTTTGAATCCAATCAGATATATGGAAAGATCTGTCAGTCCGATACCTACGGAATCCAATGAATATCGAACGAAATCGCATAGAAATAGTTTCCTGGAGCGAGAAAATAGAGGACTGAAATCTTCATCTCCTGATCCATTAGAAGTACACACACCGGCCCCTCAGTTTGGTGACGTGTTCCAAGATGTACCGACTCCCATGTCTCGAACTTCTCCAGAGATTACTCTGAATGCCTCTGACTTGATAAAAAATTATCCTGCTACCGCCAGAAATATGACGTCTTCAACAGCTTCTAATTCTTCTAGTAACTCTAAAAATTTCAACCCATTTGTCGACTTCGATACCATCAAAATACAACCTGAGAATACTAAGCCAGAAATACCTCACTTGGACAATGTTTTAGATTTGTACACGATTCATGACCAAAGCATTGCGCTACCTCATACTTCGGTGCTGCGGTTCTTAACCACTTTAGTCATGATTGATTTGGATGCCTTCACGGAATTGAATTCGACACCTTCTAAATATTTAACAGATATCGATAAACTAACCAAAGGAACAGCTACTTCTAGAACATCGTATAGTAAATTTGATTCATCAAAACAGAAAGAGAAGAATGGCAGTATGAAACAGCTATCAAATAGTTGGAAAAAATTAACAAATTTGCAGCTGTCAAAAAAGAAAACTGTGAAATTTTTAAAAGCTCTAATTAAAAATCTAAATGGTCTTCAATATGTCTGTGACAATGCCCTCCTCGATACAATAGGATCATTATTGTGCTTGATGAATATGAATTCAGCTCTTTCGCTTGTGGAGCCAAATCTGCCATCTGTCCTTTTTTCGCGTAGATTCTTAGTGGTTTTAGGAAAAAACTTAGATGTTGGTGAAAACTGGGATGGTAAGCTTAATACCAGTATGATTGAATGCTTGCAAAAATATCCAAAGGTACATGGGCGTTTCTTGCTGAGCTATTTTTCATCAGCAATACGATTTGATTATATGTCATTCTTAAACCATTTAAATTTGGAGGATGCTCTCAATTCATTTGATTTACGTAAATTGAATTTCTACACTGAAGGTTTTAGAATTTTCTTTCACTTACCCAATACAGAGTCGTTATTAAAAGCTGTAACTGAGCAGACATCAGATTTTATAAAGATATTGTTCTCCAATATTGCTGACATATTGTTAGCAGCCAACGCATATTTTGGAGATAAAGTTTCTGATATCGTTAACTCTATCTTGGATGGTACTATATTAGACGAATATGGAACGAGGAAGCATTTCACTGGCAGTACGTCCTCCGATGTATCATCCGTCAGGTCCTTCTCTCCCCTACAGAGAGGTTTTACGCCTGGGATTAGCCCATCATTTTCTGAAATTGAAAACTCCGGACATTTGTATGCTTCCGCCGAGTCAGCTTCTCCAAGGATTTCCGATTCAGACTCAAGCCAAACTTCTCTAGAGAATAGCTCTCAAACCGAATCTCAACTATCTCATTTAGTTGCACCTCGTCCCCATCACATTCCACCTACTTCTTCAAACTTAAGGACTTCTGTATTATCTTCTGCTGCTGTGAGAGAGAAGTCATATGCATCTTCAGGAAGAAACGCATCAAACGAACCTACAGCAAACATTGCTGCGGCTTTAATGACGGTAACAACCTCAACTCCATCAATAACCAGCAATGCAATGAAATCAGCATATCAAAAGTCAAAGAGAAGATATTCAGATGAAGCAGCAAGACGATTTTTTAGGTTGAACATGTCAAATGTCTCCGAAAATGCATTAATGGACTCCAACAGTGAACCAAATCCTGAGGCAAAATATATCATGATATCAATATTCAGCATATTCAAAACACTAACTAAATACTTCATTGTTCCCCATGATCAAAATTCGAAGTCTAGTTGGGTTTCTAAAGATTTCCGTAATATTATCAAACCAATCTTTGTCGCATTTATTAGTGAGGACGATAATTTACAGTCAAAGGCGAAATATTTTATGGATGTTTTAATCGAATTCGTAACCAAGTTCAGTGACTCTACCGAACCTTTAACCATGCAAGGTTATCATCTGATTTGTAGCTATACGATTATATTATTTGCTGTTGGTCTATTTGACATGAAACTGGACACTAAGAAACGGGAAAGTTTACTTGACATTGTAGTCCAGTTTATGCGTGTAAGATCGCATTTGGGAATAACTGCCGAAAAGACTAATCAGATCAACATCATTAAGGATATTGAATGTGCAACATTTCCAATGATTCTGGGCATCGTTGGTAGAGGACTCTTTGTTTCCCTATATTGCAGTAAGCCAAGTGTCCAGAAAATCTTGAAGGCAGCTTTCAGCGAGTTCCTAGAGCTATTGCAATTTCATGACAAATATGCAGAACAGCACGAAAAAAATTGGATTGACAATGTCAAGTTTATACAAGCAGTTTCTGGGGATACTCACTCCACGTCTGGCTCTGTTGCATTTCAAAGACGTGTTCGAAGAAGCATCCTTAATCACATAAAGTATCCTGATTCAATTCTCCTTGATTCATTTAAAATGATATATAGGAAATGGTACTCTCTTTCCTTGTATACAGATTACTCACATGAAGATTTGAATGATTTTAGAAGTTTTGCAGGCATCATAGCAACTTTGTCAGGTGTTCTATTTGTTGGTAATAATAGTGACAGAGAGAACTATTCTTATCTTGAGAGTATGAAGGCTGAATTAATTAAGGATCTTGACTATTTCATTGCAATGCAATGTAAGTGGCTTAACGATACAGATTTACTAACTAGAGAGAACTCTAAAGATATTTTGAGTTTAGAGCTACATCCTTTATCTTTCAGATTTTTATTCAAAAATTTAAGATCTAGATTACAAGAGATTTATGACCTTGATCTTTCAGAGTGCGAACAAGAGCTAAATTTTGTTTTGTTGGAGCAAATTATTATTATATTGCGAACAATACTAAACAGAGAGGATGAAGAGAAATCAATGCTTCTATTTTCTTCCGAGATCGTAGATTTTATTGATGAACTATGCTGCCAAGTGGAAAAAATTCCTCATACCAGTCCAAAGTATTTTAAGGGTATTATTCAGATGTCTAAAATGTTCCGAGCCATGAAAAGTGCAGAGGGAACGTTAGCATTGATGAATCACTATCAATTGAAAAATAAGTGGCTGAAAATTGTAACTGATTGGTTTAAGTTAACAATATCAAAGAACTATGACTTCGAGAATTTATCAAAGCCACATAGAGAAATGGATTTGAAGACTCGTGATTTGGATATTCTACACATCGATACAGCTATAGAATCATCTAGTGCAATTGCTTATCTAACTGAGAATCTTCCTCTAGAGACACCAGCATCCACGTCATCGGAAGAACTCAAGAAGTCTCAGGCATTAGTTTTTGGCCATAACTTTAATATTCTCTTCAAAGGTCTAGAAAAGACAAAGGATCCAGAACGTTTTCCTGCATCATTGAAACATAAAATGAATGTCTTCACTGAGAATTTGATACTTTCTTTAACCAACTTATCCAATAGGAATGTCGAGGCCAGCTTACAGTTTACATTGCCAATGGGGTTTTCTAAGAATAAAAATATCCGCCTGGCGTTCTTGAAGGTTTTTATTAATATCGTCAAAAACTCAGAATCTTCTCAAACTCAATCACAAAAAGTTAGGCTTGAGGCCATGGATAAATTATTGAAATTCGCAATTAGCCACCCTAAATTATCTCTTGTAGCTGCTGCTATCTGTCCTGCAAATGATCTAGATGCCTATGCAGCAGACTTGGTTGATGGTTTCAATACCAGAAATGCTGCGCATTTAGCGGTATCTCAACTTATCGATGCAGAAATTGAGCAATCTACTAGATCTACAGATATCCTAAGAAGAAATAGTGTGGCTACTAGGGCATTATCAATGTTAGCTCGTCTCAAGGGTAACAAATATCTAATTAAGACGTTACAACCAACTCTTTTAGATCTAATAAGAAATCAAGAAGTATTTGAAGTGGAAAAATCGAAACCTCCTGGTGAAAACTATGAAAGAGACGTTGCCCTTTTCAAGAAGTATATGAATAAGATTTTGGACTCAATAACAGATTCTCTTTCATATATGCCTCCAGAGTTATTCTACATTTGCCAAGGCATCTACCAGAATGTCAAAGAAAAATTTCCAGATTATGCTTTGGTCGCTGTTGGGTCGTGTATGTTTTTGAGGTTTATTTGTCCCGCTCTGGTTAGTCCAGAATCAGAGAACCTAGTCAATACCATATCTATTAAGGAGAAAAAGTCTTTTATATCCTTGGCAAAGGTAATTCAAAATATTGCAAATGGTTCAGAAAACTATGTAAAATGGGAATCCTTGAAAGATGAATGCCAATTCTTTGATGAATGTAAAAAGAAAATATTTGATTTTCTTGCCGAGGTTTGCAGAACTGATAGGGAGCTAAAAATAAAAATTAGGACTGATCCAACGCCACTACAGTTTGACTTTGGATTTCTACACAACTTTTTATACCAAAATGGTTTGGCTATTAGAAAGTTCTTACTAAGTAAGGATAATAATACTGAAAACTTTGAGTTCTTGAAAAATACTATACTGCTTGTGGATTCCTTACTAGGGGAATTGGGTCCTCCACGCTTACAATACTCTAGTGGGCTTCCTGATTTCGTGAGAGAAAATGCTACTACTTATCCTCAATTATACGAATTTATGAGTAGGTACGCTTTTAAGAATGCTCATACGCTCCAAAGCGCCACTAATTTTGTTCAAGAATCAATGTCTGCACAAGGTATCCCAACGTTGACAGTTTTGTTCGGAAATTTCAGCTCCAGTGATTTAGAAGCGGAGATTTTAGCTTATAAATTTTTGAAAATTTACTCAAGAATATGGTCTGCAAAACACTATCTTATTCTCGATTGCACTAATTTTCATAAACCAAGAGCAGATTCAAAAAAGTTCACGACAATGCTGTGTACTTTAGTTCCTGATATATTTGTCAGGAATTGTATTGGGTTTTACTATTTTAACGTAAATGAAGAATTTATTGATATGTTTTCAATTTATTTCCGCGAAGAAAATCCATATTTAATACCTGAAATTCCACATTATTTTATTAATAGTAGCACGGACGATAAGCTTGTAAAAACTTTAGGTATCGGCAATGAGGGTCTGGACATTATTGAGGATGTTCGTATATCTCTACATGATATCTCCCTTTATAACGAAGAAAAGAAGCGATTCACGCCTGTGCTACTAAAAATGGGTAACAGATACTTTCAAGTTCTTCATGAAACCCCAAGACACTATAAAATCGATGAGATCAACTCACTAGTAAGCATCAAGTTTAATGATGTCTACGATATTAGTCAAATCTCTGCTGTTCATGTGTCATCCAGTACAGGTATCATGAAAGAGTTTACAGTTATCTTCATTGATGGTAAAAAGCTGGTATTCAGCAGCACTAAATATTTGGAAATTGTTAAAATGTTTTCTCATGCTCAGTCAAGATTAGAAAATGAATACAATATTGCTTCTGCTACTAATAATAATATCAGGCATGGAGGAGAAATTCTATCTTTAGAGAAAGAAGCCGAGAGCTTGAGTGAAAATAAGAAGATTGTATGTCATATATTACTTGTCTCCTTGGTAGGCTTGTTTGATGACGACAACTTAGTTAAAAACTTTTCATATAATTTACTGGCCGCAGCAGAACAATCATTTCACCTGGATCTGGGTACTCATTTTCACATGTCGCCAGAAATATATGTTCCTGACGATACAACTACATTTTTATGTGTGATATCAGAGTCATTATCTCAAAACTCTCCCGAACTAACCAGATATTTATGGGATTATATTTTAGATGGTTTAGAAACATGTCTATTACCACATAACATGATTCCGCAGACAATATGTGCTCTTTCATACTGGACACACAACCTCTATGAGTTTGTTTTCTTAGGTCATCCAGAAGAAGGTCCTGAGGCCATTTCGAGAATATTCAGAAGCCTTATTAGACTAACGATAGCCGAACCTGATTTTATTACCATATACGTTCAACAAATATGGTGTCTATTAATAATTGATGGTCGATTATCAGATATACTAGTTGAGGAGGTTATAAACCACGCTTTAGAGCGTGATTCAGAAAATAGGGATTGGTCTAAAACCATTCATCTATTGACAGCCTTACCAACTGTGGAGATTTCTAGTTGTATAATCGACAGATTATTGTTCAAAATACGTGGATTTTTGCCATCTTTGAGAATTGAAGCGTTAACTCAGAGTTGGTCAGAATTGACAATATTGGTCAAAGTCAGTGTTCATCTGTTTTTTGAAACTCCTCTTCTTGCTCAAATGTTTTTGCCTGAAGTTTTGTTCATTATATCTTTATTAATTGATGTTGGTCCGGTTGAACTGCGTAATTCACTGCATGGCCTACTAATGAATGTTTGCTACTCGTTATCCATGAATCTAGCTCTTGGTGAAAATGAAAGATGCCATCTAGATGAGATTACCAGAATATTTTCAACTGAGAAATCGAAATTCATGTTTGGATTCAGTCAGGAAAAGGGAAGCTTACTACAAAGTTTCACCACTACATCAGTTTCAAGCAAGTTCAATATTTTAGAATGTTTCATAACAAACATGATGGCTTTAATGGATTATGGTGCCACAATTGAATCAGGTCAATGGAAAAGTAGGTATAAAAAGTATTTGATGTCTTTCGTCTTCAACGGGGATTCCTTCTTATCAGCCAGGGCAATTATGATTGTTGGGATTGTTGGGAGAAATAATGCATCATTAACATTATGCCGGAATTTGCTAGGTGAAACAATAAAAGTTTCTAGTATCCCGGTTGTCAATGAGGAAACTACTTTCCTCCTCATTGCGCACATATTTTGTTTTTCCAAAATTGTTGATGGTCTTCACCCAAGCTCCCCCATAATCAAAAAAATGTTTTGGTTTGCAACGATTTTCCTTGAATCAAAGCATCCTATTTTATTTGAATCAGGCTTGCTACTGATGTCCATGTGTTTGAGAAAATTATACGTGTACAGGTTTGATGACTCCCTAGAAATGGGACCTGTAATCCCTCAGCTGATGGAGGACAGGAAATTTGCAGACAGATTCTTATGTGAGATTGATGAAACATATGGTGTCTCCTGGAATATTACAAACTTTACATCTATTATTATTTCGTTCGTTATTCGTGGTTTCTCAATACCATTTATCAGATCTAATGCTCTTTCATTTTTATCGATGCAGTTCAAGCATAACTATTACGAACATTTGATAGATAACACATCCGAGCAATTCTATCCTTACATGTTTTTAATGTATCTACTCTTTGGTACAGAACAATTTATTGAAATACTTGAAGATTCTGATTATGAGGAGAAAATTGTATATTTGGATCAGCATATCCGAATCCCAATGAGTCTTTTGGAATGGCTAGGTAAAGACAACGAAGCATCGCAGGCCACATTATTCCAATGTGCAGCCCTCTTCAGCAGCACAGTAACTGATGAGCCCTTTAAGCTGCGTTTTTCGTTGATATTAGAATGGCTTTTGAATGAAAATCCGTTATGTGTTTTCAAATTCTATGCTCTAATTCGTCAAGAATTGAAGAGAATATCATCTTTCGAAAGAGTTTCTGATTGCGGGCCAGTCATTTTTGAAATTGTGAGACTGTTGGTATTGCATCCCGAATTTGACAGGCTGGATGAATTCTATGATAGTTCTGTGAAAACCTTGAAAGAGAGGGGATTAGCAGCACTAACGTCTAATGAAAATATTGAACAAGATACAAAAACTCTGATTACATCCCTGTTTGAAAGTCCAGAAACGATATTTAAACGTAAAAAGTTAACGACACAAATTGTAGCTGTAATGATAAGCTCTACATATTAATAAGATAAAATTCTATAAATGAGATAATATTGAATAGTTAACGTGCTTTAAAAACTAACTTTAAATGAATAATTTCTACTATATATAAATGTTTTGTTCAATGCAAATTTAAAGGCTGTTACAAAATGTGATGGCGTTCTATTAGACACAAATATGCAGTGTTATATGTCTTTTATGCAAAGTAATTTGAATGTTCGGTCTGACATTTTATCTAGAATGAAGCTAATTTGGATCTAAATAGTCATGATTAATGAAATTTTTTTCTGTGTTCCTTATCGAAATCTTGTTTAGCAGATTTATATATGAGCATAGTCGCTCTTGCATCTTCGACTGAAGAGTGCTGCCCTGACTGGATATCCATGTTTAAAATCTCCTTCGCGAGCTTTTTCAAACTTGGAGATTTTCCTTTTGCATATTTTTGCCTAAATGGAAGATGTCTAGCAGTATCGATAACTTTGGATTTTGGATGAGAAAGCATCAGGGCCTCCAGATCGTGCTTAACTGCATGACCAACCAATATCTTATCCTTCAGTATATCTGATAGTTGTTGTTGTGCCTGCTTAAAACTAACGGCATTCTTCATATGATCTGGAGTTATACCACTTACCCATGTTCTCCAATCCGTAACAGTTTCTCTAGGCTTCACAAATATATCTAGTACCACATTACCATGAAAATTTACTAATGATACTCTGGCCAATGCGGAATCTTTACCTTCCGGTCCAACACCAACAAATTCACAATCCATGGCTATATATTTACCAATTTTGTTAGCATCTTTTTTAGTCTCTGTAGTAGTTTCAACTGTATCAATCTCAGTAATTGTCTCAGTGAACTCGAACTTTTTACCTACTTTCTTGTTTTCCTTTTGTTGATCAATCTCTTTATTCATTTGGTAGATCATACCCATTATCTTACTCTTGGGTTTCTTATCTTGTCCCACCTTCTTGATAATGTGTGGCTTCTTATCAATCCTTTTCTTTCCCGCCTTCTTGGTAACGCCATCTTGTAACTTGCTCCAATTAGATGATAACCTCATTTTTATAGTCCAATTTTCTTATGCAGTTACCAGTATTACAAGATTCAAGTCCATGAATCAATTACTTATATAAACTTATATGCAGAAATCCCACAAAACTGCTCATCGCATTATACCAAATGCTCATCGCAAATTTTAGTTGTGTCCCTCTGCACGCTGCGATTTTTTCAGTTCAATTTGAATCATAGCCATTTCTCAAAATAATAATAGATTAGCCATTAAATGTGCATTATCAAACTCCAAGGTAACTGTAGCGTTGTGTTGTGATATCTATGAGATTACTGTGGATCCAAAGTTTTGATCTTCCAGTTTCAAGTTTATTCATCAAACCGCAATAACTAAACCACGAGAACAGGAGAAAATAGGGTATACTATAGATTGATTGTACCTTAAGACACAGAATGGATACCGTCGCGTCTATTAATAATCTGAGGGCGCAATTCTTTCGAATATGCCCCGAAAAGGACCAGATGTCTCGAATAATCAAACCCTATATACCACAGACTGAAAAGGACGCGATTGTAAAATATAGCACGCAGGATTATGACAAAGTTGATCCTAAGATATCAGACGTGTATACTAATCCTGATGGTACTTCCTTACTTACAGAGATGGAGTCCCCGCCGATATCGAAGAATTTTATGGATAGCTATGCGACCATTGCCAAGGCAAGGCTGAAAAAGCATAACGAGGAAGCATACTTTAGAGGAAATCGAACATTTAACCAGGGAGATTTGAACAATAGGGTGATTGAAACTAAGGATGATGGTTACAATACGGATGAGCTAAAAAATGAAAATTTGACACAGGTCGATGGTACATTAATCGAAAAGAGTCATAACGATTTTATTGCTAATAATACACTAAAAAATAATTCTATTTCGACAAGCATATTGAATGATGACCTCAGTGATAACGTAGTATTCGAAAACACATCAGCGAAGAAGAAAGATGCTAGAAAATCGGGATTGCCCTTTGTAAGAATTTTTAAAAACAAAAAAGATAGTAATGCAATTCCTTCTAAGCAGAATAACACCAGCTCTAACTCAAAAAATAGAAAGAAGAGTTCATCCAATTCAAATGCTGGTAAAACGGATAGCGGCTATTCGTCTGTTTCAAATAAATCATCAAGGTCAGATTTAAGGTCAAAGAAATCTAGTCAAAATATTGGTAATCATAGACAAACACATACAAGACGGAAAAGTAAGTTCTCCATGAACTTTGATTTCGATGAAAATTTAGAAGAAGAAGAGGAGGATGAAGATGAGGACGAAGAAGGTGCTGATCTTCATTCAAAATTTTTTCGATTAGATAGTAACTCTTCAAGTCAACAGAGCTTGTCACAAAATAATGAGTATACAGGTAGCAGAGCAGGTTCTGTGCTAAACAATAATGGTAGCAAACTAATCCATGGAATCCAAAATAGTAATAATAATAACAATAATAATAATCACAATGTGACGGTAAATGGTGGCAAATATATTAATGATAAGTTTAGCAATCAAAACAACAAATCAAAGCTTCATGCTGGTCATAGCTTTGTTCAAAAAACCACGGCTCTTGATTCCGGTAAAAGTGTCAGTTCTATGCATGGGTCATTAGTCAATGGCGCCGTGCAAGGACTTGATGGTGCTGCGGTTAACTCTGTTTCGGCTAATGAGTTGAAGTCAGTACATTCAGCAGATGATGCCATTTCAGATCTTGATTCTTTTATTGAAGCTCAGAATTTAGAAGAAATGGATTTTGATGCAGCTGGTAGCGACATCAACAAGATTGTCTCCAACGATTCTCAACGGGAAACACATATTTCTGATGAAAATGGGACGAGCAGACTGTCATTAGCTGATGATATGAACAGTATAAGTGATGCATCATCTTATGGTAAGTCATTGTTGGGATCTGATTACAGTGCAGATGAATTGATTAAACAGGACGCTTCTACTCTTGATTCTGCGTCATTGATGGCAGCAACTGATATGCAGACTCATACTATACCATCTAATTCTATACCCATGTCTATTGATAAGTTTGGATTGTATGAGGGTGTAGATGACTCTACAATAAACAACGTCTTCGGTAAAGCTGTTCAAAATTTAAAGACAGAGTCGTCCACCGAGAAAAAAAACGTTGTTCCTCAAATGTTTTTCAGTTCACCAAGCACCGCTAATAAGGCAGAGTTTGGAACAAGCGCTAATTCTACGGGTAAGATTAATACGACACCCAAAAGCACTCAATATAGATCTAGATCCAACTCATATGATCAGGCTCGTTATAATCGATATGATAGTAGGAAAATTAGGAAAGGTAGCCAGAGTTCTGTTGACAGAAATAAATCTAATTCTTCACAATCGAATGGCCAAAGTCATAAAATTGAGTTGAATGATAGCTTGGTTATCGAGCGCCGTACAGATTTATCGTCTGCAATACCTGCAGTATCTCAGTTATCGACATTGTTCAAGATGCAGAAGCAAAATGCAGGTAATCCTTTGAGTGCGTTGCAATATTTCTCATTTGTTTCTGGGAGTAAGGTTGCCAAAACTGATGTCATGCAATTGGAAGTCTACATTCAAAACTCTAAAAAATATAAAAGGGACCCCTTTACTGTCCAAATCCGTAAAAATTCAACTGTTTTTGAGGTGATTGGGTTTATCTTGTATTCATACGCCAATGACTTCAAACCACCCAATTTTGAATCAGATGGACTTACAGTAGATAAAATTGGTAATCCAAACAATTTTTCTCTATCAATTGTCGATGAAGATGGCGAGCCGTTTGAGGATAATTTTGGTAAATTGGATCGAAAGAGTGAAATACAGACAGTCTCTGACAATGAAGTTGTTCTTTGTGAGGTAGACGGCAATGAAAAAGAACTGAATGAATCTATGACACCTGTTCCTTATGACACATGTGGTGATATCGTCGATGGAAGTAAATCTGCAGCAGTAAGTAGGTCGTCTAGTGTAGGGAAATCTGAAAAGATCAACCAAAGAAGCTTCTACAAGCCAATTGTACAAGATCAGGATGATTTAGAGAACACCCAAGGATCTAAGATTGTTCCAATAACAGTATATTTGTATCCAAATTTGAATCCGAAATTCAATTACACTACAATTAATGTGAATGTTACATCGAAGATTAACGATATCTTGGTTAGATATTGCAAGATGAAAAATCTCGACCCCAATGAATACTTGCTAAAGGTGGTTGATAAGATGAGCACTTATGATTTAAATGATACTGTTTTGAAGCTAGATGGTAATTATTCTGTTGAATTGATATCTAAGAAAGAAGCACGCGAGAAAAGACTTGAAAAATTAAAAGCTGACACTTCGATGCCGGTCTTACCAACCATTCAAAGTAGTGATATGACACCATTAACTATAGATCGTGGCGGAAAGTCGTTCTTAAAAGGTAAAAATGAGGATAAAACTTCTGAAGTAAAGGCGACAAAAAGTAAGAAGTCGTCATCCAAATATAAGCTATCTTTAGCGAAGCAAACATCATCATCTAGCAACCAAAGTGCCAATGGTCTTGGTATTGGTAATGGTAATATGCATACTATCGGTGGTTCTAATGCATTAACTAGCGGTGCAAACTCTTTATTCAAGTCAAAGAACTCTTCAAGGTCCTCTTTACATGGCCCTCTACAGTTCTATAATATAAATAGGTCTCAGACCAACATTGATGTCAAGGCAGGGCCAAGTAAGCCTTTAAGTGTAGATGACAGTACAACCAATAATAGCGCAAACAACTTTCAAGATCTATTTTCCGGTGCTTATCACAGATATAAAGTGTGGAGGCGCCAACAAATGTCATTCATTAATAAGCATGAAAGAACATTAGCACTTGATGGTGACTATATTTACATTGTACCTCCCGAAGGTCGCATGCATTGGCATGAAAACGTTAAGACTAAGTCATTACATATTAGTCAAGTGATCTTGGTTAAAAAATCAAAGAGTGCACCGGAGAACTTTAAAATATACGTCAAGAAAAGTCATGACGATATCAAACGGTACTACTTTGAAGCCGCCTCTGCTCAAGAATGCACGGAAATTGTAACCAGATTACAAAATTTAATGAATGCATACAAAATGAACTTGAAATAGATGAAAATAGTATAACAAAATGAACCTAGCATTTAGTTTTAATTCTTATACCGCAAATATACATTAGCGACTTCTATACTATGATGTTATTGGTCGATTTAACATCGTTGTGTACGTATTCATCTACGTTTCAACAGGTCTCGAGGTACTCTTAGTCTGAATCGAGGACTATAGGCTTTATGTAAAAGTAGTGAACATTGGCTATATTACAAAAGTATTACGATAAGTATAATAGTATTATGATCTAAGCTTTTAAATTACTAGTTTGCTAAATAATTTTAGGTCTTCAGATTTCAAAACACATCGGAAACTAATCATACGGCTAAATAATGGGTTCAGCATATCAAATTCTAGGAAGATCCTTTCAACCACACCAACTTGCTATTGGTACTTTATCTCTAGTTGCACTAGTGGCTATGCCAAACCCTTTTGCTGCTAAGAAGGCCAAGGAAGTGGAAATTCAAGCTTCTTCAAAGGAAGAAGAGAAATTCATCAAGGAATACTTGGAAAAACACAAGTAACTGTGCTCATCAAATTAGAATTATTTATATGGCAACTTGGTTATATTCAATGGTCAGGTACTTTTTTATTTTTGATTCTATGCCAATACCGTGCATTTATTCTAAACAAAATAAGGGTTGGTTTAAGTGGTAATAAGACCTTCATGTACATATAAAGGGAGGAATCTTTACTTCAGGTTGATGAATTAGTTGAAATGCTACAATTAATTTCAACAGTACATCAAATGAATATTGGAATCCTATATCTGAAACTAATCCGCACACACTGTACTTCATATTCAAAGACTTTCATTTTTAGAACATTCTCTATAATAAGTATGTATAAATATAACATCACAAACAAATATGGACTTCCTAGTACATAGTTTAATCATATCTTTATGTATGATAATAATGCGTGAATTGATAATCTATTCTAGTATACAAATATGTTGTTATTATTATTTCATTTTGTCAGGCGGAGACATTATCATTATCTAGTCTTTAAAAAGAACTTCGTTAGATAATGGGTCTGCGGCAAGAACTGCTTCTCTCTTCTTGATCTTTCTTTCAACAGCAGCATCAGCTCTACTCTTAGCCTCGTTGGCAGCCTGTTGCTTCATTTGTGCTCTGACAGCATTTGGTGAAACATATTGCTTGTTCTCGTAGATCTTTGGACCACCAAATGCACCTTCAAGTACAAGGATGACAGTCATGACAAATCTTGGGCCGATTTCCACAAGGGAGATATCATTATCTTCTTCACCTTCTTCATACTCGCTCTTGTTTCTGGCGCTATGGGATATTTCATAGGTTCTAACCCAGATCTTGTCATCAACAATACTGAAGGACATGACATGATCAATAAATGGTTTCCTCTTTCTGGAGGTTGGAGGAACACCAAAGTTATGTATCATCATCTCTTTAATTAGTTGGTAATGAGGAGTTGTGTCGAATCTGTTGTCAAAAGATAGAATGGGTCTGGACCCTTTCAGACAATTACCGGTAAAGTTCAACTCATCCATTGTGTGCAGGTTTTGAACATAGAACTTGATAGTTGGTCCATTAGGTGGCTTGGACATCCACAAATAAAGATCCTGATGCTTTCTGGCCTCAAAGAACATGATATTGTTACAGTTGTAAAGTTCAGCAATCTCATTCAGTTGTTGCAGATCCTTCTTTGTATCTAGCTTTGGTTCTTTTCTGGTATGTGGTAACAAAGAGTGTAAATCCTGAATTAAGTGGCGGTGTCTATAGTTAACACCTCTACTAGAAATCAACAGTGTACGCTGCTTGTTCATATACAGCTTACCATTACCACCATCGGTCTTAGAGGCTTCCTTCTTGGATTTGCCTGACAATGCCTTGAATATAGATGACATTCTTATTGTTGTTGTTCCTGCTGTGATAATATCAATTGGAGAAATACACTAATCGAAGCAATACCACATTTTATTTATAATATGAAGAAAGTATTTTGCAGCTCATCTATCCATGCTCATCGCAAATTTTCACTTTTTTCAGTTTTTGGAATTTTTTTTTCACTATTTTGTGCTACATCCATTTCTAGGAAGAACTTAAGTTCAGGTCGATTGTGACAAAAAAACAAGTTGACCGCATGAAATGGAGGTAAATAGCGATGAGCTAACTATATATTTTCCAGTAACAGCAGTGAGAGTAGCGTTACTGAGATACTATTGATTCCTGCTTCAACTGCTTTGTAAATTAAGGATTGTTGTTGGGTTATTGAAGGAAGCAATGTCAGACAAAATAGAAGAAGAAGTGCTAGAATTGATTAGAAGGTCAAATTTCAAACAATGCTATGATTATGTTGGTAAGTTGAGGAAACAGTATCCAAATTCTGCTTTCCTATTAGCGTTAGAATTATATGTTAAGTATAGGCATACTCCTCAAAAATTTGATCGAACTTTGCTAGACACAATTCAAACCTCTGAAACACATGCGCTATCATTTCTATACAAATTTTATGTTGAATTGCTATGTTATGATAAAGCCCTTGGTGTTTATGAGATTGCAGCAACAAAATACCCTAGCTATGAGACTTCTTATATGTGGTTTAGTAAAGCAGTGGAAGTTAACGATTACAAGGCAATGGCTAGAGCTAGTCTGCAAATGGCAAAATACAACTCTAACTCTAATGACACCAAATTGGAGTGCAGAGACTATCTGATTTGGCACGCCATCTCCGTTGTGGCATTATTCAGATGGAAAAGAAGCTCAGTATCAGAGACAGAGTCGAAAGTCCTGCCTCAATTATGCTATAAAAATATGCTTAGTCTGAAACCTTTCAAAAGTGTACAGGAATTAATTATATTCTGTGAAGTATGTGAGACCTTATTTGATAATAAGTCTAAAGAAATTGTTGACCAAATTTTGCCAAAACTAGATTATACTGCAGATCTGTACTTGAAGAATTTTTTTGTAAGAAACATTGACAGCCTTGAGCCTCAGGAACGTTATAATTCCTGTATCAAGATCTTGGCCAATTACGATGATTTTTCAGTGATAGAATGTTTGTTAAGAGCTGGTATGGACTTAAATATTGACAAAAATACTGTTCTGGATAAACTCAAGAGTATGATAGGGGATTCTCGCAACTTTAGAGTAGCAAATTTAAAGGCTGATGTCATTTTTAATGGCAGAGTACAGGAGCACGCATTAAAATTTTACATTGATAAATTCTACAATAAGCCATGCTGCCATATAGACCTTAATAATTACTCAGATTTTATTGATTTTAAACAACTGAGGCAATTCTTTATGGATATAGACAGTGAAGACTTGTTTTACGAATACAATAAACTCATGTTATTCAAAGATTGTTCTGTAGAGCAATCCATTTCTATATTCAAAAAACATCAGAATGAAATAATTGTTAAATCTAAGACTAACATATCTAAAAATTCTGAGTTTATAATGAATATTATTAGGGCCAATGTTATAGAGAAGAAAGAGATGGAGATTTCTGATGTGCTGTTTGGAATAACAATTCTTGAAAACTATCAATCCCAAGATCTCTACAACTTTGAGACTAGATTATGGCTGGTAGTTTTTTATCTTTACTTAGGTATTGTACCGTTAGCATATTCCCATTTCAAGGAACTCAATGTTAAAAACGTTCAAGTAGATTCAGTAGAGTATGTGATGTATTCCAGGTTTTCAACAATGTTCCCAAATAAACAGCATGATTATCTCAAGAATATCTTCGACTGCCCAACGAATATCTACGAGAATTCACTTAAAAGACTCCCAGCACTTCTAAGAGTTAGCTTCGAAAGAAAAGCATATAGTAAAATTCTTGGGATGATTGAGTTTTACAGAAAATTAGAGGTATCAACCAATAGATGGATGCGTAGTATTGAAAAGAGTAAGTTGACTAGGTTGAATAATGAAAAGCGTAATTCAGGAATGACAGAATTACTTGTTCTCTGGGAAAGCCTGCAACATATTAATGAGCCTGGTTTGTCCGATAATAGAGATAAGAGTCTATTCCATCCATACCTTGATCTTAGATCATGTCCAGCAGTTCTGCGACAACTACATATTGACGAAACTTGGCTATATGCAAATATTTCACAGGAATTTATGATCGAAGCAGTTTCATCTAGGGCAATTGAGCCAATAGTGAAGGAGATGTTGTCGAATTACGATATTATAGAAAAGGTCAGCGCTAGTGAAACCATGACTGTCACCGAAAGGCAATCCTTCGAATTGATACACGATGTATATGCTAATGATGGCTCCAATGTGCTATCTATATTGGACAAGATTGATTTAGCTGAAACTAAAAGTATTGGATGGCTTCAAATTCATTCATATTTGCAACAACTAACAGTGCTAAAAACTTTAGATAATATGAAAAAACTAAAAGACAAGGTTGTGAAACAACAGATCAAATCTAAGCTCTCATATGTCAGAGGAAACTGTGATGAGATATTCGATGTAATGATTAGGGACATAAAGAAAGGAGCTGGGCAATTGAAATCTGGTGGTTATAAAGACATTGTAGATAGCTTAGGATTTAACGATTTGGATGAAAAGATTCTAGTTGATTCCATTAACACTGTTAGAAAAGTGACTAGGAATTTGTAGTTATTTGTACTTCCGATACACAGATCTTATAAGTTTACATAAATTAATCCATTAGTGATTACTTATTTAGACAGTTATGTATCATCTCTATTTACCATTTCAGCCATTCAAGTTTTGCTTTCAGCATCAAATAAGCTAGGAGTCTGTAGCAGAATGTGACGCATATTACAACACCCAAGAAATTCTTTGTGTTTCTATGAAGTCCATAAGCATCTAACACATCCCTACCAGTTTTTAACACGCAGGAACCATCAGCATTTTGTGGACCATCCTTACAAGTGAAATTTAAATTGTCTGGGAAAGCAAAATTAATGACAATAATAGAAGTGTACCATACAGGATTGATGTAATTAATACCTTTCAAAACTCGAGACATGTGTAGTGACATCAATCCTGACAATTGAGTTCCTATGGATAGAATAACTGAAATACAGTTGACAACGAAACCTGGCCTTTTAAATAATGTATTGGTCATTATTCCTAGAGCTTCACCACATGAAACAATCATTAGTGCACAATAGACATTGGCAAAAAAGTTTCCAGCAGTTCTAGGCATGCCACATCCAAACACCGTCAAGGCAGAATACACTATTGCAGCGATTGTTGTTAAAGGTAACTCGAGTGTCATGTAAGCCAAGTAAAAAGGTGCGACTCCATACACTCCATCTTTGAATTCCTCATAAAAATAATCTCTTTCAGGTGGATAAACAGCCAAGTTAGCAAGCATACCAACAAAGTATAAGGAGGTAGATTCTTGGGCTAACCCAAGTCGGTTGGATATACTCGTGTAATTGTGTTTTAATGGCGCAAAATATAATGCAAAAATACCACCTAAACCTGGAACTTGAGCAATACGTGCCATTAATGAATCAAAATTCCGGATTGTCGTTGTATATTGTCTTCTTAGGTTTACCATATAAGCCAATTTTAGGCCAGCGGGTTTGGAGAAGTATTGTCCATATTCATCTTCAAAAGTTTCCAGAGTATGTTCCTCTTCAGTTACGATTGACTTTTCAGCAGACAATCGTAATCTTTCTGCTCTCCAAGTTGACAAGATATTTTCTACTCTGGTCTTAGAGTGTATTTCATTTTGTTCATTTTGAGTGTTGACAGAGATCAGATCTAAAAAGAAATCTGCGATATTAGTAAATGATGGGCATTTATATCCCATTAAATCAAAATGTTTTATCATTTCCTCTGGTGATCCATTAAAGGCAGTCCGGCCTGATTTTGCGAGCAGTAATATATTCCCAAATTTCATAAATAACTCAGATCTTGGCTGATGTATGGTTAGTATAACCGTCTTATTATGCTCGGAGCATAAATTTTCTAGAATTTCTAAAATTGTCGATGAGGTAAAACTATCTAAACCGGAGGTTGGTTCATCAAGAAGAAGAATAGGACGGTCGCTTAATAATTGAATGCCCATGCTAACTCTACGCTTTTCCCCACCACTAATACCTTTTATAAACTCATTGCCAATGATTGTGTTTTCACAATGTTTTAATCCTAAAATCGCAATTAGTGAGTCAGTTCTACTTCTCTTATCATCCTTGCTCAAATGTTTCAATCGTAAAGCAGCAGCAAAATCGAACGTCTCTCTGACAGTTAGCATTGCCAATAAATGGTCATCATCTTGTGAAACATAGGAACACAGATGTTTGAACATATCTTGGGATATAGGCGTGTCATTTAATTTTATTGTTCCGGCAGTGTTGAACTTTACAAGCAAAGAGGATTCGAGTCTACCTGAAATTAGGTTTAAAAAGGAAGATTTACCTGAACCTGAGGGACCCATTATCGCATTGATCATTCCTGGCTTAAATACAGCGCTTACATTTTGTAAAATTTTCTTGTTTTCGTATTCAAAAATTTTGTGATTCTTCCGATTGTAAAGCTTTGTATATTTTACTTCTAAATCAACATCTTGTGCTACAACAGTTATATGAGCCAGTTTATTTGTCATATCATCTCTTTGATTTGTTGAGATTGAGTCATCGGTATCTTTGATGTCGCTTTCTTCAGTTAAGTTAGAGGCATCATCCTTAATATCTGACTTTTTATGCTTCTTTTTATTTACTTCATTTTGCAAAGTAATGTCAACTTTGTTCCATGTCAAAATAATTATACTGAGCATAAAGAATCCAACAAACCAACAAAATAGAATCCACATTGGTAATGTCCTCCAATGAAGTGGAAAACCATATTGTCTTACGACTTGATTACCTTGGCACTCAAAACCTTCTCCACCATTACAATATGAGTCAGAAAATGTATTTGACAATAATGAACCAAAACCATACCATGTAAAGGCAATGTATTTCGTCCATCTAACATACACCGGCATCAATTTTGCATTGACAAAGAATCCACAACTCATAGAAAATAGAGTAAAACTCAAATTTCCAACAAGTGAAGCCTTAGCAAAATCTCTAGATACAGCAACAGAAACCATAGCAAGAGCAGAACAGATTAGTTGTGCTAAGAGATTCACGGCGTATTGAAAAAAGAATTTGCTAGCATTCTTCTCAAGTCCAAACATGAAATAGGTAATACTTGTATACAAAATGGTCATTAAGATGTCATCAGTTATGAACAAAGCTAACTTTCTGGCCACAATGAATGCAATACCAGATACAGCACCTTCTGCACGTTCTCTATCAAATAAGGCAATATCTTGTTCACACAACCGGTAAGTATCAAAAAGAAGATAAAGGTAAGATTGTAATATGACAGAAGCATAAAGACAAGATATTAAAGTACGCAAACCTCCAATATTAGAAGTATCAGGTTTGAAGTATATCCATCCAACTATTGCACCCATCACCACGGGTTCTGCAAAAGTAGCAATTAGAGTATTAGTATCATTAAAATTTAGTTTATAGTTTCTTCTGGTTAGCACGCTAACTTGCTTCCAAAACGGTAATCGTCCAGTCATACTTTTCAACTGAATCTCGTATTTATGGTTGATAGGCTTATATGATAAAGTTTTCTCTTCATATTTCCTCCAATGCGATACTAACATTTCAAGTCTCTCCGATGTAATTGCTAAGCTATCTTCAGTTCTTCCATCAACTGAAGATAAATCTATAAAATAATCGGCAGGGTTTACAAGATCAGGAACATCGTAACTAATTGACTTGAAATACGGTATCAATTCATTCATTTGATTACAAAAAACAACGTTACCTTTTGAAAGGATACAGACATAATCAAATAGAAATAAAATATCTGATCTAGGTTGATGGATAGATAGAATAAAAGTGCGGCCATCTTCCTTTGCTAGCTTCTTGAGTGTCTTTACAACCAAATATGCTGAATATGCATCTAACCCGGTGGTTGGCTCATCCAGAAACATTACTGAAGGATTAGAGACCATCTGGGTACCCATACTTAGTCGTCTTTTCTCACCTCCTGAAAGTCCTCTATGCGAATTGTCACCAACTAACGTATCAGCACAGTCTTTTAATCCTAATTCATCTATAAGTTGGTTCACAATCAGAGTCTTCTCAACTTTGGATGCGTCTAGTTTCAAGTCTGCTGCATACATAAGTGTTTCACGGCATGTTAACCTAGAACATAGAACATCTTGTTGAGGAACATATGCCAGAGTAACATTTTCTTTGTAAGTAGCATTTAAATCAAAACTAGCCTCACTACTAGAATCATCGACGTTATTTTTATCCGCTTCCAAAATGTAGGATATCTCACCTGAATGTGTCAAACCAGAACTAATCTTAGATGCCAACACATTTAATAATGTAGTTTTACCTGACCCAGATCCACCCATTATAGCCATCACAGACCCGCTCGGTAGGTCCAGTGAAAGGGGGTGTACCAATACAGAATCAGTCTTTGAAGCTGTAATGCTCAAATCACGTACATGTAGTCCTACCCGTGGTATTTTGGAGAAAGATAGTTTATTTTCTACCAGATCCTGTTGTTCCATTTATTACACTATTATATTTTTATGTTCTGTCGAAATGGTCATCAATTTCTTTCAATCGAATTTTTTAATTTCTTCCTATATTTGCCTTTAACACGTTCCAAATGTAGTATACTGTACTACCTTGATAGATTATTATGGTAATTATTACTTCTTATCAGGGTTTGATTCAGCTATCTTTTTTGATTGCTATATCAGCTAATATATCTTAAAGTGATAGCCTAACAAAAAGCAAAAACCCTTAATTTCCATTATTGGCTCATATGGTATATTATAAATCTTGGTATAGACCTTATTAACCTACTTTGATGCATTGGTAAGCCACACTCGTTGCTGGCAAAGTTTTCACTTTTTGCGAAATGGAAGTCATATCATAGACATTTTGCTATTTAAACGACTTCGTTCAAATGATTTACGAAACTCAAAGTTATTCACATTTATATACAGTATATCAAAAGCCTATGAGTATTATTTAATTGATTGCGATCATGTCGTCAAATTAGGAATGAAATCATTGCAAATCTCTATTAGTATTAGCGCACCAGCATACACATAAAACTCACTCTAACCTCTTAACCTTTTCGTCATATTCGAGCTTGACCTCCTCCTTCTCTTCCTATTGCCTCCAAGATCAGCCAATTTACCTGATCTTGTTAGCCCATTAACTTCGTTGGCATTCACCAGTATGCTATCAAGGTCTAGAGAATCTGGGAGTATAACTTGCCTGATAAAGCATTCTTTAACATTGATGTTCTTTAGATGAGATGTCGATATAGGTTGAGGAGTAACTTCTGAATAAACAGAATCACTGTTATAGTACCTATCTAATGTTGCATCTCGTAAATTGACATTACTATGCGGTGACACAGAGATTACCATCCCATACACTGTAGACCCGTTCTGTAGCTCTAAAGTAACGTATTGATTCTGTAACTTTCGCAGAAAATTCGTAAGTTTCAAGGGCATTGTGTAAATATTATGACTTAAATTCAATTATCTGTAATTATATGAGAAATAAACAGTATTTGCTTGTCTTGCACATGATGTTATCTCCTCTCCCATTCTTGTATACTGCTCTTTTCATTGACAAGACATGAAGTGATTTTTTATTTGCAAAAAAATGTGAAACTGTATTGGGTCAATGGCTAAAGAACAATAGAAAGAAAGATTCACAGATACATTGCAAGTAACTATTAAGACATAAGGAAATTGAGTTAAATATCTAAGTCTATTGGTAATCTGGATACAGTTTTCGAGAACTTAAGTGAAAAGCGGCCATAAACCTAGTTGATCGGCAATGGTGAATGGTTACAGTCTCCTTGATTTAGTTCGAGATATTGGAAATGGTCATTTGGGCGTGTTGTCTATTAACATAGAGAAAAATGGTGTTAGAATTGCTGCATTACAGAATGATTTACAGGGGCAGGATGATAAAATGATTGATAGACTAGTAGATGGCAGTAAGATAATTATGCCGGGCCAGGATCCAACTAGGCGATGGACAAGGCTTAATATCATGGTTGTTTCATTTTTAAAATTTTGTCGAGATGTAGACCCATGGTCTTTATGGACCAGCAGTGATTTGATATTCGAACATTACTCTAATCTTAACAACGCCCTATTGGATGATTCTTATCCGGTAGATGCCTTAACAGAGTTATTTTTATCTGAGACAGAATACGTTACTAAGCTAGCAATAAAATTGGATGCAAATAATTTAGACCTTGGTACTAAACAAAGTCTATTTCTCTCGTATATTTCATCCATTATATCCAAGTTATTCAATAGTATAAAGCCACCTAGAGATGGTGCGAACTCTACTATTCCAAATAAACAGTTGATATTGCTCAACATCATTAATAAACTGAACAATATTTATTTCAGAATTAATTCCCCTCAATTGTGTTCCAATATATTCAAGAATTTCAAGCCTAAGAGTATGTTTGAAAGTTTCAAACGTTATCCAATTCATGAGCAAATTGAGTTTCGGTATCTTTTAGGTAGGTATTATGTGATAAACTTCAGAATGACAAATGCTTTTGTTCAATTGGATACAGCTTTTAGAATGTTGTGTCAATACATGGAACAGTGCCCTCATACCGCTACTAGAGAAATATTGCAAAGAAACCTAAAACGAATACTAAAATATCTTATCCCAGTTGGGATTACTATAGGTAAAAAACCCCATTTTCAAGCAGTTCGGGGTATTGACCTCGATTTGGCAAAAAGTTATATCGAATTATCGAGAAATGTAAATTCCGGGAATTTCAAACAAGTGAATATTTGGCTAGCAAGTAATGAGGATGAGTTGAAATCACAGAATCTTTTACTACCACTGTTACAGAAACTTCCTATATTGGTATTTAGGAATCTATTCAGAAAGGTCGTTATTGAATATGTTCTATCAGCACAAAACAATAAAATATCCTACGACTTACTGATGCGTGCATTGCAAGTTTCTATAGGTTCAGATCAATTGGCTTTACCGCCAATGTTTAAAGTGATTCATAGACCGGAGGATGTGGAAAATATACTTGTTACATTAATTAATCTGGGATTTCTGAGAGGTAACTGCTTTCCAGCATTGCGATTGTGTGTGGTCAAAAAGACGACAGATATTAACGATATATTTCCGGAAATGACAGAGAGAATTGTAAAAATGTTTCCACTAAATAATGAAGATAACTGGTTTGATATCTAATCTAATATTTAAGTGCTAATCTCATCCTTAGTAATAAATCAATTGCATTCCATCAAATAATAGCATATAGTTGACAAAAGTAATTTATAGAAGCTACGATTATTGTACATTTTTGATACTACATATAACTAATGCCTTTCTTATATATTCAACAAGACAGTTGAATGATACAAACCGAGTGATTTTGTAATCTAAGAAAGTACTCTATGAATATTTATTTAACTAATTATGGGTGACTCCGAGATTTTAGCCATTTTCAGGCGAAGGCTTTTGGTTCTCCCGTTGGTAGCGAATGAAAAAATATATATTTTGAGAATAAGAGCATAATAAATCACAAAATGGCATTTGAATATTAAGTGAGCAGTTAATATTTCAGCAAGCATCCATCAAATAAAACATGTTGCGAATCACTTATAAGTTACCTATTGCTTTGAGACAGCAAGCATTTGTTGCACGGAAACTTGTACCTACAATCAAAGCAAATTATTCGACAAACTCAGATGACGATGTTGTATCGAGAATCAAAGTTCATCCCATTAAAAGGATTAATGAATCGATAGACAAGAAAAGAGCACGTTTGATATATCAATCAAGGAAGAGAGGTATTCTTGAAACTGATTTATTGCTGTCAGGTTTCGCCGCAAAGCACTTGAGATCAATGACAAATGAGGAGCTTGATGAATATGACGCTTTACTAAACGAATTGGACTGGGATATTTATTATTGGGTAACTAAGAACTATAAAACAAGTCCTGTTCCAGAAAGATGGAAGAACTCTGAGATACTAAAAAAATTGCAAGACTTCAGCGAGAACAAAGAGAAGAAAATCCTTAGAATGCCAGACCTTGAAAACTATTAAGAGATATTATTGCAACTTTACTATTTTGATGTTTCTTACATCTAACTAGTTTTGGGTCATTTTACTCCTTATTTTACATATTTATCATCTTAACTGATAACTTTAAATAGGCATTGTTATTCGTCGCACTTTTTGTTTGAATAATTTTTATCTGTAAATAGTACTAGATTTTCTTACCATTTATAATTAAAACAACGATTCTAAATTTTTTCTATTTTACAAAACTTTATCTCAGTAAAAACCTTCAAGTGCCCTTGTAGCTTTGTCCAACCGTTTTAAACCCTCTTCATATCTTTCAGGATCCAGAACCATATCGGCCGTCAATCTAGATAGAGAGTCAACTAAACGTTCAAGTGCCTTCTTCTCTTCAGTCCTCATGCCTAGGTTGGAGAATTCTGAACCAATTAATGTGCCCTTTGTTACATTCACTAGCTGGTTTAAAGTTTCGATGTCAAAGGATTGAATATCCTCCCTTGTATTCTTCTTTTTGTTTTTCTTTTTCGATTTTAGTTTGTTTGGTTGGTTAACCTTTTGAATAGGTGTATTCTTTTGACTATTTTCCTGATGAACCGGCGCGTATTGAAACTCTTCCGCTTCGTCCTCATCTAAAATATCTTCGTATTCATTACTATTGTCAACAAAGGAGTTTTTAGATGGAAGCTCAGGCCTTCCACTGAATGCTTTAATAGTGTCATCACGGTAAATTTCGCGATTGTTGTGAGGAGTAATGGGTAGCGGACGGCTCAAATAAGAATCATCCATAGGTAACTCATCGCTTCCTGCATTTTGAGATTTTTCATGTAAATCCTCCTGGGAATTATAGCTAATGGCAGAATAATAACTTTCGGATTTAGCAGCGTCACTACGAGAATAGTTATGGTTAATTGGCCTTTGTGGTGGTGAAATTGCCTCTGATTGATTCTCTTCAGTTCCAAATATCCTAGATCTGGGCCTGTCCTTGCTCCTTGGTGGAATTGTTGGATTAAATGCAGTAGTTTCTGTCCTCAAATGCGGTACCTCAATGTCTTCTTGGCTTTTTGTGTATTTATTAGTTGCTAATGATGGCATGTTTGCACTAGAAGTTATTGAACTTTCATCATCTACATCAGGTATCTGTAATTGCTGATCCAAGTTTTTCAAGGTCTGATCATATGAGTAAGAAGATGTGCCACTTTCACTCGCTAGATTACCAGAGCCAATAGATGAGTGTAGCGGCTTTTTTGAAGTTGTAGCCAAATGGATTGATTCAGCTTTTTTGCTATTCGAATCCTTATCTGATGGTATGATTTTAGAGCTCACGGATCGATTAAAGGATCCAAAACGTCCGACAGGCTTCGCATTCTGGACCGATTGGATCACAACCTCACCATCAGTAGTTGATTCTGGTACTTTGGTCTGTAACTCGCTATTGTTACCGTTTTCTTCCGTATCTTCTTTACCAGTCTCATCTCTATTTTTAATACTTTTAGAAGGGCTGTTTCTTACCACATATGACACTTCAATTGCATGATCAACAACTCCAGAATAATTTGATAACACACTAGCTCTATTATTGAGATTATCAGTCGCCGGAGAACGAGGCATTTGAAAAGTCGACTTCTTAAGAGATGAAGTAAAAGTATCTTCTGATTGCGGCGCTGGTGATGATGTGGTGTGATGTGATAGATGAGAAGATGTGGTATTATTTTCTGCCGGTAGTGGTTCTTCAGCATTCGGACTACCCAAAGAATCAATCATAGCGGATAGTCGTTGAGTATTTACTGACAGTTTTGATGGTGAGCTGTATTCTTCCATATCTTTAATAGTTTCAGGCTCTTGCTGTAAGTTCTGTTCGTGATTTCCTGTTTCCCAAATATTCATAGCGAAGATGCACCCACCAACCTTTATCTCTTAATATTTTTGTATTGTTTGGATTTAGATCAAAATCAATTATTTCAAACGAACGTACACATTTATATGGATAAAACTAGTCTCCATACTAAAATCATTTCCAGCTGCAAGACGTAATTACTAGAAAACATATGAATAGCGTTACCAGATATGATAAATGCAATAACAAATTACTATGTATATTCTTACTAAATTCATTTATTGTTTATTTCAACAGAGTTACACTATTCCCTATATCACTATAGCACCAATTCACATTCATAAAAGCAAAAACGTTTTTCAAACACATTATACTGTTTCGGATTTCCTACCCATAAACATTTGTATCGTGAATTGTAATATTTATACTATAAAATTTAATATTAATATAATAACTATTCTATAATAGTAGTCATGTGATTCTTTACATTTAAATTGGTATTATATTTTTGAGTATTTGATAGAAATTCAAAGAGGATTACGAATTGCAGAAACGCAAATACATCTGTTAACAAGCATAACTTGTTGCAGGCTATATATTCATTAATACATTATTTATTTTCGATAAGCCAACCAAAAAATTAATGTCAATGTCATCTTGTTCTTTTGATCATCTCTTAAGGGCAGCTTTCTAAAGTCATATGTATCTAATAGCCAAACTTCAATGACGTTTGAAAAAGATTACTTAACAACGTAGTAGAACAGAAGTTTTGCTGTGTATAGGGTAGAGTACTTACCATTGTTGACAGCATTGATTTGTCTAACTCTGTTAACCTACTTTGTGTAAACTAAAAGAGGAGATCATTTATCAGATAGATATATGGTCATATGGAGTGAATCCCATTAACAGTGGATAGCAGGAAAAGTGTCTGCTCTTAATGCTGGTAACACTTATGAGGTTGCTCTAGCGTAACCAACTATTTGTCTTTGGTGCCAATTATCGCTAATTAATTTTGTTTGTTTTACGTTCTTGTCCACTGAATAATTTTATCATCGATGTTCTAAATCATCTAAGAATTTCGTAATACAAAAGGAAGAAGCAGACCACCACGAACATTTGATAGGGGAAAATCAAATTTTGCTACTATGTAAATCCCCTAAAAGGGATTCACTCACTAAATTGCCTTGGAGGCAGTCTCAACTTCAGTTATATTTGATAAAATTTGGAAATATCATGTAATGGCAGCAACTATGATTTAGTAATAATTGGGTAATTTGACAGTCTGGAAATCTTTCGGTATGCAGCATAAGAAACAAACAGACTATGTAGTATAAAAGACGAATCGATATTGTAAAAAACTTGCCATTGTATACTTAGGAATTTTTTAGATAATAGACATATAAGAAGACAGGCACGAATATCGATTTAGCACAATATATTAGTTATACACAGCCTAGGAATTGGTATTTTTTACAAAGAAGTTTAGTCGTCTTAGTTTCCTCACAGTTAAGGAATTACTCTGTATACTCAGGAATAATATTTAATAAAAAGGTACCATAATGACTAAGATAGAAGGTCAATCGCAGGAAAAGAAAGTAAAAAGATCGTCTGGGTCTGCTTTCAAGCTCACCATTGTCAGTTTATTTATTGCACTAGCATGTATATATTACAAATTTTCTGCTGTAACAGAGGTGCATGATATAAAATTGGGTGCTCGTAATGATCAAGACTCGATGGCAAGTCAAAACAGAGACTATGATCAGCTAAAAGATAACAATGATGGCATAAATGATGATAGAATTTATCGTTCAATTTTAACACATTTTATAGCTGGTGAGCAAGAGGAGGGAGTTGGTGCTAGAGTTAGACGTTCTGTTGGTACTTATCAAATGAGGAGGTTCACACCATTTTTGATGTTGGATGACTTCACTGTAGCTCCTCCAAATGGGTTCCCCGATCATCCACATCATGGTCAAGAAACAATTACATATGTTACTGACGGTATGATTGCTCATGAGGATATAACTGGTTCAAAAGGTGTTTTATTGAAGGGTGATCTTCAATTCATGACTGCTGGTAAAGGTATAGTTCATTCCGAAATTCCAGTTACCACAAAGGATGGTAAACCTTGTCGTGGTCTGCAATTATGGGTTGATTTACCTTCAGATATGAAGAATATTGATCCTCGCTATAGAAACTTGAGAGGCAATGAAACACCTGTTGCTTATCCCAATGAGAATTTAGAAGTTCGTGTCATTAGTGGTAAGTCTTACGGTGTTGAATCATTGAGAGATTTGGCATACACTCCTGTTCATCTATATCATTTCCTAGCAAATAAGACTGGAACTGAGTTTGTCCAAGATATTCCAGAAGATTTCAATGTATTTATTTATGTTATGAAGGGTTCTATTCAGGTTAATGATGTTGAGTTGACGACTTTTAGTTCTGCATTTTTCGATGTTGATGGTAATGCAATCAGGGGCAAAGCTCTGAGTGAGGATGCCCAGTTTGCAATCATTGCTGGACGTATTCTTGATCAAGAAGTCATTCAGCATGGGCCATTTGTTGAGACAAATAGAGAGAAATTAATGGAAGTATTCAGAAACTATCAGGAAGAAAAGAATGGTTTTGAGAATGCTCACAGTTGGAGATCTTCAATTCATGATGGTATTTCTGAAGAAGAAGCCTTAAAGTTATATAGAGAATAATTAAATGAAGTATAGGTCAAGACAATTGTAAGGAATTCTTACAACTCTTTAACATGACATGTAACAGCCATATTAATTGACATAATTTATTATTTTGGTCATGTATTTTTGTTATTGTAGCAATCCTATGAAACATTAAAAATTCAAAAGAAACTACAAAAATCTAAAAACCTCTTATCGTATGTATGTTATAGACTAAAAAATCATAAATTCTTCGTCATGTTCAAAATGTTGATTATGGAAAGTATGTAATTGATATTCACTGCGCTTTTTAGTTTATACATTTAGCAAGAACTCATATGACTTACGTAAAGAATTATCCTGGCAGCTATTAAGGAACAAGATTATTTTAGCATTTCATAAGATATTACTGGCAACTTGGCCGAGTGGTTAAGGCGAAAGATTAGAAATCTTTTGGGCTCTGCCCGCGCAGGTTCGAATCCTGCAGTTGTCGTTATTTTTTTGTTTCAGACTGCTGTACATAGTATTTTACCAACAGCTACTCTAACAAGTTATGGAAATTGTAACCTCTTAATGAGTTACTAGTATCATACATAATTTTTTACTTATTGTTTGAATTTTCCATTTTTCTGGGGATGAATCGTCTCCTTGATGGAAATGACCTATGAGAAAGATACAAGCCTGCAGTCATTTTGTTTTTTTTTGCAATACTATATTGGCCTTTGTATAAAGTACTTCTCTGTATAAGAATCTTGCTTTAAGAAATAGTATATTTGCAGGTTGTAAATTAATCGGAAGAAAATAGAAATAAATTTGTAATAAATCAAAACTATGCTTGCTTGGATGCTTACTTTGTAGTATCGCTTTTTTTTTGTGTAAAACAATACTACTTTAACGATACTAAAAATGGCTTTTTTAAAAGTACAAAGATCTCAAGGAAGATGAATGAATCAATGTCACAACGATTATATTGTATGTGAATACAATTCTAACTTTTCCTACTAAGGTATACCCTCATAGAGTTGCAAAAACGCTTACCATTTCAACTTCGACATTGTCAGAAGAAGAAAAAAAAGAAAGAAGCATGTAAGCAAAAAAAGAAAGAAATGCATTGCATAATAGCAAGATGATGGATTCCTGCGTGCATTGACAATATATGTTTCATTTCATGTCAATGCATAACTACGATTTATGTTATCTCTCGTGAGGCATTTCGCAGAAGTAGTAGTGTATTATAATCAACATTTAAAGACAATATACAATTGTCAGTACAAAACGGTTTCAATTTAGAGAAAGGATCTTTGCAGCCATCAAAAAAAAATATTGACATACACTTTCAACTTGCCCACTTGATAATATTATTTTGGCCGTTGAAATCCTCGCACACCTTCTGTGAAATGATTTCGCATCAATAGGATGCGTAAGCTGCCTTCTTAGTAAGGATGTGAAGTGGAGTTTGGTATGCTGGAACGGTTTTTAACCCACGTTATCCGATTACATTGCTACATAAATTTCAACTAAGCTAGGCACTTCTTCATCTCGCACCTTGAAAAAGAAGCACTAGCAATACTGTTTCCTATATAGCACAATGATGATGTTACTATAATTATAGTACGCTCAATTTTGACGGCTGGTTTCATGCTAGCTGTCAAGCATCAATGTACTTCTGCGGGAAAAGTGTTATCAGTCAAAGAAAGAGAGAAGAAATTCTTATGCTCAATTCAATATTCAAGAAAAGTTACTATTGTTCAATGTCTGGGTTTCTTTACTTTTATAGAGGGACACTTTTACAAATAATAATGACATTTTCTGAGTGAACAGCTCAGTTCTCAGCTCCACTGCCTATTACTCTTCGTGAATTTCTTCTGCCCTGAATCCACGAATAACCTCGTTATAATAGTCCTTGTCTAAAAAAGGTTAAAAGCTTGTAATCCTTATGGGTCTGTTTTAGTGAACGGAATTTGAATTCCATTTTTTTTCTTTTCTTGTTTCTCCTCCCTAAATTTGACGTCAAATGTACCGTCTACTGCTTGCCCACCTTATTCAATCCATAATCATTATAGTTGTCCCAGGTACTATAGCTACCTACAGTTATTTTCCTGTAAACATTAAAGGAGCACATCTAATGTGGATGAAGTGTAGGGAGAAAGAGCTATCTTTCCCTCTGAGTATTCTCCAAAGGTTTTTCTTGAACTGGATAAACAAATCAGAAAATAATGCGCATTACAATAATCTTGTACAAAGCATTGTATGTAGCACCCATTGTCTTGCTCTATTTTACTATTCTCCCTTCCATTTTTCTTTTGTACAAAAAATAGAATGAAACTAGAAATTGATATTGATACCTCCTTACTGAGTGGTAAACCATCGGAGGCATTTCAATCAGTTAATTATATAAATCAAATATTTTTCTAATGCCATCACAAAAGTGCCCTTGTCATATTATGCGTAACTCAAATATATATATCTGCAGCCAGTATACATAATTTTTTCCATCTTGGTTAAATTCCTAATACTATATTTTTTGTTGCAAGAGTGTTATAATTTTTCATTATTGAGGAAAGTACTCAAATTCCAACTATAGCAATACGAGGTCATAATTGCTGAGTACAAAGGACAATCTACAAGAGTACAGTTTTAATCATTTCGATACAGATTACGTTACATAGGATTCTACCTTTATTTGGGAGTACATAAAAAGCATTAAAAATCATAAAGTGCTCGCATATTAGACGTTCATCACTCCAAGAAACTTAACTTTAACATTCATACTTCAGTTTGCTTCCAACATAAACAAACACATTGTTTATAATACTCTCGAAATATTCAGATTATTGTAACTTGGTATTAGTCGCAAACGTTAGCTAACAAGTCTCTGCACATTTTCATCCAACTCAGTACTTTTTTTTCAGTCGCACCTTAACTAAATCGGGCGAAAGTTGAACGAAAACCAGGAACCAAAAGAAATTTGCAAGAGTACGGTAGATTTCACAAAGGATACAGTGATAGAACTAAAGCAAGTTTTTGCTGATTGACATAATACACAGTAAAGCCTACAAGCAATTGAGTCGTTGTATTTCTTTTGAAATTATCAGTCTGACTTTTTTTTCAACTACACTGCACCAAACGTTATAGAATGGGTATTTGCGGGTCTAAACCTGACAAAGCAGGTGATACAAAGCCAGGTACCTCGAAAGCCAGAGTAAGGTCAGACAACAGGAATTCTGGTGGTGCAAGTAATGGTAAATCCACAACGGCTGGTCAGAAGGATGGCCAAGATATGGAGGGCGGACAATCTGGCAACAGTATGTCTAACGAAGGTGACAAGAAAACTACATTAGAAGAAGAGTTACAAAATACTAGAGGACTTCCGGTTGATGAACAGAGTTCTTCACAATCTGGTAGTAACAACCAGAAAGCCATAAAAGTCTTATTATTAGGTGCTGGGGAGAGTGGTAAATCCACAATTCTACAACAACTCAAAATTCTACACCAAAACGGTTTTACCAAGCAAGAATTGATTGATTACACACCTTTAATCTACGATAATATAATAGAGATAGGAAAAGATATCATCAGTGCAAGACGAAAGTTTAATGTAGATATTGATGACCCTACTCTAACAGAAGAAGATCTAGACAAGATTTCTAATTACACTAGCACAAGAAAGAACACGGACGAGGATTCCAGTGAGGGTGAAAACTCTATTACTGTTAAACCAAGTGAACAAGCCAATACCACCAGTATTGTGAGTAAAGATGAATTCCCTAAGGAGTTTTATCCGATATTATCTAAGCTTTGGAACATGAAATCGACGCAAGAATTAATAATGAGTGAAAAGTCATCACAATTTTACATGATGGATTCAACAAAATATTTCTTAGATAATCTGGATAGGATATGCAATACTCCAAACTATATTCCTACTGAACAGGATGTTCTAAGATCAAGACAGAAAACTTCCGGTATCTTTGATACTGTTGTCAATATGGACAATAACTTTCAAATGCACATCTATGATGTGGGTGGACAGAGATCAGAGCGTAAGAAATGGATTCATTGCTTTGACAATGTTACCTTAGTAATATTCTGTGTGTCTTTATCCGAATATGATCAATTTCTGATGGAGGACAAGTCTCAAAACAGGTTCCAAGAATCCCTAGTCCTGTTTGATAACATAGTTAATAGTAGGTGGTTTGCTAGGACGTCAGTTGTATTGTTTTTAAACAAAATTGATTTATTTGCAGAAAAGATACAAAGAGTGCCTCTGGAACACTATTTCCCAGACTATATGGGTGGGAAGGACATCAACAAAGCAGCTAAGTATATATTGTGGAGGTTTGTTCAACTCAACAGGGCAAACCTAAACATCTACCCCCATGTTACTCAGGCTACTGATACTTCGAATATAAAACTTGTCTTTGCAGCTATAAAAGAAACTATATTAGAGAACTTACTAAAAGACTCTGGTGTCTTACAATAGTCTGATCTCTACCTTTCCTAGGAAATGCCAGTTTTAAAGAAACTGGTAGGACTGAGTCAAAGTACAATTGTTAAAACCAACATTCTATTATAACTATTACAAACATTCATTTTGGCACTTCAGATTTTTATTCCCTAGATTCAAGATTACGGATAAAATGATGTTGCCACTTGTATTATTACGAAAGTGAACATTCATTTACTATACACGCTTAGATAAAATTTTCTTTTATAGAAACTAACATATATTTGATTTTACTACTGTAGCTGAAGCGTATGCATTGTGTTCCCAAAATCAAACGACGAAATGGTGGCATTTTCCAATTCGATAAGGCCTCCACGTTATAATTGGCATAGTCTCTCTTGCCATATTTGATTGCTTAGTTTCTTTTATTTCCATTTTCTAAATGACGTTTTTTTCACGACGGTCGCTCTGTTTCAGGCCTCGAACAACGAATTTGCCATTGAATTTTTACTAAATTTCATTTTCTGAACTAAATACCAGACGAAAAATTCGAGATTCAATAATACGGTCTGTGCTTTTTTAATTTCCCTAATAACATTAACTTTAATGACTATATATCATAAGTTTTTTACGTGTATAAGTTCAATTGCAGAGCATCAAGAAAGATAAAGAAAAGATAGCAAAAGTTTCAAAACTATGACGGTATTTGAACTCTTTGCCTCTTTGGTGGATAGCCCAAGCATCCCATGGAAATCTATAATTACTGGTTTTTGCATCAGTCAATTTGCATTTGAGACATATCTAACCTATAGACAATACAAAGTTCTTCAAAAGAATCAACTACCACCTGTTCTAGTTAATGAAATTGATAAGGAAACCTTTGAAAAGTCCCAAGAATACTCCAAGGCTAAGGCCAAATTCTCAGTATTCACTGATCTGTTTTCGCTAGTCCAAAATTTGGCGTTTATTAAATATGACTTTCTACCAAGATTATGGCATATCGGTGTGAAAGTCAGTGCTCGTATACTACCTGCCAAATATGCTGCTGTGTCAACAATTGCTCAAAGTTTATGGTTCTTGGCTGTTTTGTCTAATCTGTCAACGATTATTGGCTTGCCAATCTCATACTATAAGCATTTTGTGCTTGAAGAGAAATTTGGTTTCAACAAATTGACTGTAAAGCTGTGGATAACTGATATGATAAAGAGCACTGTCTTAAGCGCTGCATTTGGTATTCCTATCTTATTTGTCTTTTTGAAAATTTTTGAGAAATTCCAAACTAATTTCTTGTGGTACATTTGTCTATTTGTTTTTGTTGTTCAGATTTTGGCTATCACTATAATTCCAGTTTTCATTATGCCATTGTTTAACAAATTCACTCCACTAGAAGACGGTGAATTGAAGACATCAATAGAAAATTTGGCTGCTAAGGTTGGCTTTCCACTAGACAAGATCTTCGTAATAGACGGTTCAAAGAGATCATCTCACTCAAATGCTTACTTCACCGGTTTACCTTTTACTAATAAGAGAATTGTCTTATTTGATACCCTAATCAATGAAAGTTCTGTGGAAGAAATCACAGCTGTTTTGGCACATGAAATAGGTCACTGGCAAAAGAACCATATTGTCAACATGCTGTTCATTAGTCAAGTGCACATTTTTGCCATCTTTTCATTGTTTACCAGTGTTTACCGTAACGTTTCTTTCTACAAGACCTTTGGTTTCAACGTTGGATTCAACGAGATTTTAAATGCTGCAGGAAGTTCTACCACTGTGTATACCCCTGATTTCCCAATTATTATTGGTTTCATGCTATTTAATGATCTTTTGACACCAATGGAATGTGGTATGAACTTTGTCATGAGCTTGATCTCCAGACTTCACGAATATCAGGCAGATGCTTATGCCAAAGCACTAGGATATACTCAAAACTTGGGTAGAGCCTTGATTAATTTGCAAATCAAGAATCTATCCACAATGGATGTTGACCCATTATACTCAAGCTATCATTATTCTCATCCAACATTAGCTGAAAGATTAACTGCTATCGACTTTGTTAATGAGAAGAAGAAAGAATGAGCTCCATTAAGGATCATGATATTGCATGTATGCTATTTAAGTTTATAATTTAACAACTTTTAATATTTCCTTAAATCTTTTTACATATCGATAGTTCCTGTCATGTCTACATACTCGTAAAAACAAGCGGAATGTGAAGACAGGTAGTATGAGAATACCATTAAAACTATCTTGACAAAGTATATACAATAAATTAATATCATCATTGTGAACGTTGGACAGGACTCTGGGAATTAAGTTCAACGAAGCGAGACTTCCCTTTGAGACAAAGATGGCCTCCTGAACAAAAAGCACAGCAATAAGCTCAATTTGCCACCTTTATTTGGCAATCCATTAAGCATTGCTCAGCAACCCGTGTAAAGATCAACGCCAATTAACTAATCTAGACTATTCGATTTAATTATTATAGTTTTTTTTAAGCGTTTTTCCTGTCTTAATCTATTAGTTACAAAAGGTTGCATCTTTTCATTGCTATTGTAACATCCCAAAGATTAGTACTTGAAACTATCAGCAGTTACAATGACAACAGACTTAATGGATGTGGATACTCCCTTGGAGAATGAAATGAATGGAAGCAAGAATGAAGATGTCAGATACGCTGAGGAGAAGACAATGTCAGAGATAATTGATACATTAAAAGTTATCGCTAAGACCACAGCATCCCTAGACCATCGTTATATTTGGAGAGCACTAAAGGAATTGAGTAAAATTAGGAAAAACTACCTGAATCAAGAAACATTGGCTATACTAGTCTCTGTATTATATCCAGACCACTCAGAGTATAAGGTTGATTTGTTGAAGTACATAAATGAGAAGCACAAATCTGAAGTACCACACGCAGATGAAATCAGGGCAAAATACCCAGCAGCTTTCTATGAGATAACTTCTGATGGAAAATCTTTGGCAGTTTCAGCGGAAATCAATGCATTTATTCATTTATTGACCCAACTCTACTTGTTAGACAATCAGAAAATCATAGAGCTTATTTCCTTTAACAACAAAGTTGTGTTACCAAAGATTTTAAAATATTACAACCAAAGATCGTTAGATTTAATCAATTCAAAACTATGGTTTTATATAGTAATGGCGCATGAACAACAAGACATTAACGGAGGTTATGTTGATCTTCGCAATGAAATGATGAAGGCTCTAAAGACGGCATCTTTGAAGCATGATAACGAAACTCGGGCGATGCTGATCACTTTGATTTTGAGATTCTTCTTAGCCTCAGGTGAAATAGATGCTGCGTCGGATTTTATCAATAAAGTTGATCCTTTGACTTCTGATGTCTCTAGTCCTTTGGAGGCCAGATTTTTCTTCTACCAATCTAAAATCAACACCATACAATTAGACTACTCAACTGCTAATGAATATATTGTTGCCGCCATAAGAAAAGCACCTCATACAAAAAACAGTTTAGGTTTCTTACAACAAGCAAACAAATTATCATGTGTTATTCAACTCTTAATGGGTGATATTCCTGAGTTATCCTTCTTTCACCAAAATGGGATGGAGACATCTTTGAAACCTTATTACCATATCGCAGAGGCTGTCAAATTAGGTGATTTAAAGAAGTTTACTTCGACTATCACAAAATACAAACAACAACTAATAAAGGATGACAATTATCAAATTTGTGTTAGATTAAGGTCCAATGTTATAAAGACAGGTATCAGAATTATTTCTTTGACCTACAAGAAGATTTCATTGAAGGATATATGTCTGAAGTTACATCTAGAGTCAGAACAAACTGCCGAATATATGGTATCGAGAGCTATTAGAGATGGTGTTATTGAAGCTAAGATTAACCATGAAAAGGGCTACATAGAGACCTCAGAGGTGAACAACACCTATATTACTGAAGATCCACAAACGGTATTTGATGAAAGAATTAGGTTTGTCAATCAACTTCATGACGAATGTGTTGTGGCAATGAGATACCCGCAGGATAAGAAGAAAGGGTTGAACAATCAAAACCATGACGATGAATATCTTGAAGGCGATCTGCTAGATGATTTGTCTGATTTTTCTGACATTGATGATATGGGTTTCTTGTAATTTCGATTATATATCTACTAATTACTTGCATATATAAATGTCCATACAGAGAGGATAATAATTCATTATTGTTGAAGCGAAGTCGTTTATGACTTTCCATGCCATGTTGTTTACCAAATATTGTTCTTATTGTAGTCCCTTCGCCTTTTAGGAATTTTTTACGTAGTTGCGCAGTGGCAGTACGAGAGCTTTTGAAAATAAAGATGATATACAGGTTATTTCTATAATATTGAACCAGCATTGTTTACTTTGATAGTAGATAAGCATTATAATATAGCAAGTGAGCAAGAGTTGAAATAGTTGATAGCTAATAAGCTTTGCTCTCAATTTAGTTACCTGGGGCTTGTGAGGTTCCTTAGAAGACACTAAGTAAAGTTGAGTATGACGCAGCTAACCGAAAATACAGATGAATTGCATAGCATTAGGTTGGCTATAGATCCCAATTTGATCACATTACCAATAGGATCAAAGTCAACCTCGCCACACTCAAATTCGACTTCTGATGGTAATCCAGAATCACATAATACTGAGAACGAAGAAGTTGATAATAAAGCTGGTAGCCTGCCACCAGAACAATTTAGTAACAATAGTGCTAAGTTAATTGTAAATCCTTATGAAAAATATGGTAGGATGAGTCTAGGACAATTGATACCATTGATATCTCAACAAAGAGGACCAAATTTCAAATTTGCTGATATTAATGAAGACATATTAAAACAGGAATTAGCAATCGAAAACGATAATGGGAAACAAGAATCAAAAGATGATACAAAAGCTGAAGATGGCATAGATACAATGGATATCGACCAAAATGATAATTCAGAGGCCAATACAAATGATATAGGCTATAATGAATGGTCTAATGAGCCAAAGGAAGATACTGGCATATTAGACAATACACAAGATACTAATATCAATGGCGAGATGGAATCTCAATTAACTCAAGAAGAATTCAATAAAATTAGAAAAGTAATGCTGGAACATATCAATATGGCAATGAATGAGTCTTCATTAGCAATGGAGTTTGTCAGTCTATTACTTTCGCCGGTAAGGGAATCAACAGCGGTATCATCTATGTCACCATTTTTGAAGAAAACTGTGAATCCAGGCTCATTAAATAGTGAGAAGGTTAAAATGCCTGCTGTGTCGCGTCGAGATAAACTGTCGTTATCAATTTTAAGTCGTGGATGGAAGCTTCGCGCACTCAATGAGGCACGAGCTATATTGAAGAAAAATTTCACAGAAATATCGAGCTCTTTAAAACAGGAACATCACTATTGGAGTAGCATAGCGTACAATATCAGTAACAAGGATGTTTTGTTTAAAATTAGGGACAAGCAAACAACGAAGAGATCACTAGGCCTCAAATATGGATATGAGGATTCAGGATCGACTTTCAGAAATGATAGAGGAACTGCAATTCTTCGTGGGACTGATGAAGCAAATGGCCTGGAACTTATTCCCTTAACATTAGGAAGAACAAGTACAGTTGGCAGTGTATATAAAGGCGGTAAATTTTTGAGAGTACGAATATTTACGAAGATTGAATCTGAGGGTGATTATATTTTGAGCGGTGAGAGTAGCCTTGACAAGTTATTCAAGAATCACAGTGAGAACAGCGATTCTAAGAATGATGATGTCAGATTGCAAATCTCAAAATTAAAGTTCTTCATCTTTGAACAAGAACTTATGCATCAATTGAAGAAAGAATGCGCTTATCTCATATCATATGGTGTAACAGTAGAGAATGAACATAAAATTGTTATTGAGTTACCAAACGAGAAGTTTGAAATAGAATATTTGAGTTTAGATGATGATTCAGTAGTGAACCATGAACAAGATGCCCCCAAAGCCAATGATAGAAGAGCCAATCTAATGTTGGTGACTTTACGCATGCTTTTGATTGTCATCTACAAGAAAAACTTAAGACAGAAGATGGTATCAAACACCAGGAAACATATAGCAAGCACGGAAAAAGACATTTTGTTAATAAGACCATTGCTAGGTAAAATGAGACACTCTAATCATAAGAAACTGATACGCAAGATATTAAAGGAATGCGTTCTCGAAGTAGTTCCAGACACGGAGTTGCAGGAGCGTTCCATTCAAAGCTTAGATAAAGAAGACTTTGAAACGTTTGACTTACAAGATGCTCATATTGTGAAATTGACTAAGGACATCAATGCTTTCCGAAATGTTCTGGACGTTGGGAAAACTGAGTTTACTATAGATATGAAGCAAAGTGGCAAGCTATCATTGATTCTGGAATCTCCAAACTATTGTAATGCCCAGGTATCGATAAAGTATGATAACCAAACGAGTAATACCCATTTTAATACTGTGTCAACGGAATTTAAAGAGGTTGAAGAGTTTCTTCACTTCTTGATTTCAACCTACGTAAATCCTGAGTAAATATGAGGGAGTTGGTCATAGGACTTAATAATGAGAACTAAGGAGATGGATTTTATAAATAAATAGACCATATATTGTAGAAATGTTAGATCTTAATTCTGTGAGACTTATAAAAAGCATGTAGACATCAATACTGGAATAATACTTACTTTAGATTCTTGCCGATATATGAAGTCGTGTATAATGTGATGTTCAAGAACTTCCCCACGTCATTTCGATGCAAGGCGTTATTGCCCATCGAGGGAGCAACGGCCAATTATAAAATGCAGATAACGAAACATCAAACTTTTAGATTAAGTGGACTTTTGAAGTATTGGAAAATAATTGCGTTGATATAAGTAAAGTCTAACTTTAAGCCAATTGATAGACGAAACAACTAGTCAGTTACTTTACTAAAACAAAACAATGACATACACTTTAACCATTCTAGGATGCGGTGTGATGGGCCAAGCCGTTCTTTCTGCCATTTACAAGGCACCAAAGGCAACCTCTGTCATCAAGGCTTTATATCCATCTAAGATTATTACCTGTAACCATGATGAACCAAGTGCTCAACAAGTTACCGACCTTATCTCAACTTTTGAGACTTCCCCTAATGGAATCGAAGTCGTCTCTACCTATGGCAAGAATGTCGAAGCAGTGAAGCAATCTGATGTTATCATTTTGGGTACCAAGCCATTTCTGGCAGAGCAAGTATTGAACGGTGTTAAAGACGTTACTAGTGGCAAGTTGATCATCTCATTGGCTGCTGGCTGGACAATTGGTCAATTACAGGCGTACACACCATCTGTCTCCAGAGTCATGACTAATACACCAGCTAAGTACGGTTATGGTTGTGCTGTAGTTTCTCATTCTCCTCAGGTTACAGAAGACCAGAAGTCATTGGTCAGCGAACTAATTAGCCATGTTGGGAAGTACGTTGAACTACCAGAGAAGAATATGGATGCTGCCACAGCACTTGTAGGCTCAGGTCCAGCGTTTGTCCTATTGGTGTTGGAGTCTCTAATGGAGAGTGGTATTAAGATGGGTATCCCATTGAAGGAGAGCACCGAGTGTGCGTTGAAAGTGCTAGAAGGTACTGCAAAGATGGTTGAAGAATCTGGTGTTCACCCAAGTGTTCTAAAGCACCAAGTCTGCACACCTGGAGGCACCACAATTGCAGGATTGTGTGTCATGGAAGACAAAGGTGTCAAGAGTGGTATCATCAGAGGTGTCGAAGAAGCTGCGAGAGTTGCTGCCGAACTGGGTAAGAAATGAGGGATCATTGTGATTATATCAGTAAATAAAAAGTAATAATTTTTAAACAGAGAAATCATCTGAAATTCTAGTAAAACAACTCGCACGCATATATATTGTAATGGTAGTACTAGTAGTAGTACTAGTAGTAGTACTACTACTAGTACTACTACTATGTAAAAGCTACCTCGACGAAGCTCAACGTTTAAAGTTATATAAATAGGTAAATAATGTAATCACGTGATCATCGGACCAATGGAGTTCAAAAGGAATAGCGGAATACATCGCATCCTTACCTACCAATAGGTTACATGCACATAGCAGGCGCCAATGACAGTGTTCACCGAGAAGAACGTAGCTTGTTCTTAACCATTCCCACCCATCGCAACATGACAACGAGGAAAGCCAAAAGCCTAAGAACTGCTCACAGCGACAAAAAGCTACCTCCATCGGTCCGCGCTTGCACTTCCTGATAGGGCTTAGCACTGATCACCCAAGCTACAGAATTGACAAGTATCGCCCATATGTCTCTCCTTGAGCCAACACAGGTCTTGGTACGCCTTTGTCTGTGTGAACATCCTTGTAATTTATCAAAAGATGGCGAGTGTGCAAGATAGCAAGCGTTGTTTGTGCGGTGTGTCTTATGTGTTGTGTGTGTGTGTGTGTGACCCATCCCAAGAAGTAGTAGTACGGTTGTTTCACTGCTTACTCACATCTTCTCTCATACTCCGAAAAAAATGAAGGAAGCAGAAAAACGGCATCTCCAACAGAAAATCTCGTGGTGAGAATGTGTACACTGGCACAGAAACACCCGTACTCCTTCCTTTAAACCTGCTTCCCAGTTCGACTTCGATGACTTTCCCTCCAACCCCCATGAAGAATAGCTGACCGTTCGAAGGTTTCTCTTTACTGCGGAGGGTATTTCTGATCTCGGGAGAGAGATGCACGCAGGAGGACCAAGGGCGTGTGACTAGCTCCTCTCCCTCACCGCTTTCTACTGGTAGTGTATGTCTGTGTAATGACTCTGCAATGACTCTGCAATGACTCTGTGCCCAAGTGTCTGTGCTTATTTGTCTGTGCTTATGTGTCTGTGCTGTCCATGTAAATGTGTGACCCTTAGTTCCACATGAGATCTTCTCTCCTTCCCCTGGGCGGGTATATAAAGGGGACGAGAAACCACCGTCTAGGGAAGGGGAAGATCTTCCTTGGCTTCCTTGGCGGCTATGTAGTTTATCAAGAAAAAATTGCTTTCTCTTTTAAATACTGGGAAGGAAATTTAAACAAGGAAAACGGAACTTTCAGAAACTATGTCTGAAGAAGGTACGTTCGCACATGAGGAAAGTCTACCCAGGCTTCCCTTGCCGGATCTAGAGTCCTCCTTTGAGCAGTTGAAAGCCAGTTTGGAACCACTTTACTATGCTGACGGGTACTACCAGCACCCACTGGACCCCGAGCAGATCGAGTCTCTGTCCTCGAGTCTGACCAGATTCGCCACGTCGGATGCTGCCAGGAAGTTGCAAGCCAAGTTGAAAGAGTTTGAAGAGAAGAACAGTTGCTACCTAGACAAATTACATCTCGATATTAATAACCAGACGAGTGCGAAAGAGATCGCAGATGATGTGCTGCCAAGGAACCCATTCTTGATTCTCGCTGATGACGCAGTGCCGGACATATCACAAGCTGAGAGATCCGCTGTGCTAGTACACTCCGCACTGCGGTTTATTTCCGCTCTAAAGAACAACAAGCTGCCTCCTGATGTCAACACGAAGAACGGAAAGTACTTGTCTATGGAACCTTACTTGAATCTGTTCGGTACTACAAGATGCCCCATCTTTGAAGAAGGTGAAGTGGAAAATTTCGATCTGGACAAACCTTACACTGCGTCTGACCTCGATGGCTCTGACGAAAGCTCAGATGAGTTCGACGATGACTATGAATTCGAAGCTGGTGAAGGAACAAATGATTTTGGTGATAACAATAGAAGAAGAAACTCTTTCATTGGTGCCGGGGATGATGATGACGGGCTAGAGCCTAAGAAATTGATCGAGGAAGCTAACAAAGAAGTTGAAGAAGAAGAACAAAAAGCCGAACATCAACGCCGCCCCACAACTGCATCCACTACAACAACTATTAACAGTACACAATCTGCCGGTGACAAAGAAGAAGAAGACGAAAGACTGGGCCAAGAAGTGTTCAAACGCCATGGTATCACAGTTAAACGCCACCATGATTCAAAACATATTCTGGTAATATCTAAGGGCCAGTATTATACTGTCGATGTCCTCGACGAAGAAAATAAAATTCTATACAATGCAACTGCATTGACATCCATTTTTCACCACATACTAGATGATGCTGAGAAATCATACTCATTTAGGAAATCTACGGCATTGGGTAGTTTGACTTCGCACTCTTTCAAAAATTGGAAATACGCCAGAAAGAGACTACAGAAGAGATATCCAAACGAATTACATTTGATTGATTCAGCATTATTTGTTCTGGTATTGGATGAATCAGCTGGTAACACTGCAGATGTTGCCGCAGATGAAGCAGAGCTGAAACCAGGCTCCATCCAAGCCACTTCCAACACTTGTAAAAGGTTGTTCTACGGAACTAGTATTATTGATAATGGTGGTCATCAAATCGGTTCCTGTGTCTCTAGATGGTATGACAAATTGCAATTAGTGGTCACCGCTGATGTCAAAGCTGCAGTCATTTGGGACTCTTTCACATGTGATGGTTCTGTGGTGCTTAGGTTTACTTCTGAAGCATACACTGAATCTATTTTAAGATTAGCTAGAGCTGTTAACGCTGGTGATCCTAGGTTCTCATTGTGGCCATCTGTAGTAGATTCTGTATGCGACAAAGAAATTGCAAAGACAGCTGGTGATATTAAGTCTGGTGAAATAAGTCCTGACTTGCTTGTTAACAAAATTGATTGGTCCTTCAGTAATATTCTAAACACACATGTGCATTTGTCTGAGACGAAGCTAGCTGATTTGATTTCAAAACACAATATTGTAAGATCTTCTGTTCCCTTAGGAAGGAGATCTGCTCAAAAATTGGGTATTAACCCTGACTCCATGATCCAAGTGGCTTTACAAGTGGCCTTCTATTCACTATACGGTAAAATGGTATATGGATTCGAGCCTATTTCCACAAGATGTTTCAAGAACTCTAGGTCCTCGTTCATTAATATCCAGAACAAAGAACTACTTGAGCTTTGCCAATTGTTCATATCTACTTCAATGGACGGTCTAGGTAAATTGGATAAATTCATACAAAGTTGTCAGAAACATACAGAAACTGTCAGATTGACCAAACAAGGCAAAGGGTTTGAGAAACATTTTAATGCATTGAAGTACTTGTACAAATTCCATGATCTTTATGGCATCGAGTTAAGTGAAGAAGATAAACAGATGGCTGCATCTGTTTTTGAAAGCGAAGCCATAGCACCATTCTCTGCTCCAGAATTAATCATTGCTAACTGTGGTAACTCTGCTACGACAACCTTCGGTATCACTCCTGCGGTACCACACGGGTTTGGTATCGGTTACATTATCAAGGATGATCAGTGCGATTTGACAGTAACTTCCCAATTTAGACAAGGTAGCAGATTACTGTTCATGCTAAACTGGGTTCTGAATGAGATAAGAAGTTTCTGGAGAATGGCTCGTGCCACTTCTCAAACAAAGAGTGGTGTTAAAATTAGTCCTATGGTGGATAGGCTGTATGAGATGGACAATGCTTTGAATTCAAAGAATCGTACGTCTTCCAACCTGAACATGAACACTGCATACGGCTTATTTGACTTGGATGCTCATGTTGACAGCAGAAGCGTTTCAAAATCTCCATCGCTAAAGAACTTACCTGCGAAGTTTGCTGAGATGACACCTTTCAACCCATTGGTGACAGCGCATTCCAGTCTAGCGCTTTCAGTTCCTACTGAGAAGGAAAAGCACGATACAGGTCACCAGATTTTGCAGTTTCAACCAAAGATCATTGGTGATGAAGGCGACGATGACGACATAGCTCTTCCAAGTGTGGAAGACATGAACTTATCAGCAGCAGATGCTGCCAAGAGACGTAATGTTATCGACTCCAAATTTGAAATTGATTTTGACAGGTCCCGTGTTGGACGTAAGATTGTTACATTTGACTAGTCATGCCACTAGCCTATTAATAAAACTACTATGAAAAATTATGCGATTGTATGCTATAGTCTTTCATACCCAGAGCACAAGCTGACCGTGTTAATATTCCAATGTAAAATTAGTTACTCTTATTCTTTGTTATATTTATTTTTCATACTTACTAGCATAACCACCCCCATAAGCACAATTTATATTTTAACAGGATTTTCTGTCGTTAAGAGAGGTATGTAACCTATTTGAAAAGGAGCAATGTGCTAGCCGGAGATATGCGATGTTACTGTCCTGACATGTGTTCTAATTTCCTTGTCCTACAATGGCAGCGGTATAAGTCACATGTTTATAGCATCTCCAACGTAAATTTACGCAGCGAGGAGAAAAAAAAATTTTTCCTTTCAGACGGTGGCCCATACGCATCGCACTGAATGTCAGAAATGTGCACAGAAGCTACTGCACAAACTTGGTATTTTTTGATGGCGATTTTTTTTTCATGCAATTTTGACAAAAAATGAAAATTTCGAGCAATTTTTCACTTCAATTAGCAATAATGGGTGGAGGAACTGGGAGAAGTAGTATTGAGCTTTTGGCGGTTGTAGTCTCCAGGAACATAGTATAACTAGGATTGGACTCACGTTTACTTAAGAAGTGTTAGTTACAGTTTTTTTAGTTGTAGGTCTCAGACATATCATACAAAATACAAAGCTAAGGAAGCCATGTCTGATTTGCAAGATCAAGAGCCAACTATTATTATCAATGGTGATCTTCCACCAGTAGAAGAAGAGGAAGTCTATGAGCAGGAAGAGCAAGAGGAAGTTGTTGAGGAGAAGCCAAAGAAGAAAGTTGCCTTTACCGGTCTAGAGGATGGTGAATCTGAGGAAGAGAAGAGAAAGAGAGAGTTTGAAGAAGGTGGTGGATTGCCAGAGCAGCCAGAAAACCCAGACTTTACTAAGTTGAACCCACTTTCTGCTGAGATTATTAACAGACAAGCTACTATCAACATCGGTACTATTGGTCATGTCGCTCACGGTAAGTCTACTGTTGTCAGAGCCATCTCTGGTGTCCAAACCGTTCGTTTCAAGGATGAGTTGGAACGTAACATTACTATCAAGCTGGGTTATGCCAATGCTAAGATATATAAGTGTCAAGAGCCTACATGTCCAGAACCAGACTGTTACAGATCTTTCAAGTCTGACAAAGAAATTAATCCAAAGTGTCAAAGACCAGGTTGCCCAGGCCGTTACAAACTTGTTCGTCACGTCTCTTTCGTCGATTGTCCAGGTCACGATATTCTAATGAGTACTATGTTGTCCGGTGCCGCTGTCATGGACGCAGCCTTGTTATTGATCGCCGGTAATGAATCTTGTCCACAACCTCAAACTTCTGAACATTTGGCTGCCATTGAAATCATGAAGTTAAAGCACGTTATTATTCTACAGAACAAGGTCGATTTAATGCGTGAAGAAAGCGCACTAGAACATGAAAAGTCTATCCTGAAATTTATCAGAGGTACTATTGCTGACGGTGCTCCAATTGTCCCAATTTCCGCTCAATTGAAATACAACATCGATGCAGTCAATGAATTTATCGTGAAGACTATCCCTGTTCCACCAAGAGATTTCATGCTTTCTCCACGTTTGATTGTCATTCGTTCTTTCGATGTTAACAAGCCAGGTGCTGAAATCGATGATTTGAAGGGTGGTGTTGCAGGTGGTTCCATCTTGAACGGTGTGTTCAAGTTGGGTGATGAGATTGAAATTAGACCAGGTATTGTCACTAAGGATGATAAGGGTAAGATCCAATGTAAGCCAATTTTCTCCAACATTGTCTCTCTATTTGCTGAACAAAATGACTTGAAGTTTGCAGTCCCAGGTGGTCTGATTGGTGTTGGTACAAAGGTCGATCCTACCTTATGTAGAGCTGATCGTCTTGTCGGTCAAGTTGTCGGTGCCAAGGGTCACCTACCAAGCATTTACACAGATATTGAAATCAACTACTTCCTACTGCGTCGTCTATTAGGTGTTAAGACTGAGAAACAAGCCAAGGTCAGAAAGCTGGTTGCCAACGAAGTTCTTATGGTTAACATTGGTTCTACTGCCACTGGTGCCCGTGTCGTTGCTGTCAAGGCTGATATGGCTAGATTGCAACTAACATCCCCAGCATGTACAGAAATCAATGAAAAGATTGCTCTCTCTAGACGTATTGACAAGCACTGGCGTTTAATTGGTTGGGCTACAATCAAGAAAGGTACCACTTTGGAACCAGTTGTCTAATTGCGACCTCAACAACAACTATTATTCACTTCTCAAAGTAAATTCTTTCACGATTTGCTTTAGCAATATCCTATGTATACTTCAAATTAATGTAATTAAATATTTCCCGCATTTTAGTTATCTTTTCAAGGAACTTCATTCATCAAATACAGGTTTGGATAAATTTCTTTATGTGAGCTATTAATATTAAGTAGTCGCCATAAAATGGTGTACTAAATATAGTAAAGCTTATTATATAGTTGGGTATGCATTAAGGATTTCGTTCGGCTATATATGCTAAATATCATCGGTTTGATTTTATCTGTTACTGATCTGATATTAATACAGATCAGCAATATCTTTTTGTTCGCTATGTATCTTCTTTTCTTCATTATTTTGCTGTTTCTGAGTCTCTGAATGCTTTGGGTAGTCATTCTTCTTTGTATCCTGGCTTCCCAATTTACTAGCATTGTATTCGTTTGGATTAGGGATTTCGGTTCGCCTGTATGGTATGTTAGTTTGAGTGCTATTGTATTTTGATGTAGGCTTACCTGGTAAACTACTATGGCCTTGCAATCGAGTTTGGGACTGATTGTTATCATGGTACCCTTTGTGACGGTATCGATTTAATGTAGTTGTAGTTATGCTCTGATCCTCCGTTTCATTAAAAGCTGCTCTGTTATTATATCTAGAATTAACTGAGGAGCTGTAACCTCTATTATACCCATTCTTCCTATCCTCATTTGAAGAGTAACGGCCCTCGCTCTGGTATGGTTTACTTCCCATATTCTCAGCTCTAGGATTGCTATGAGTTCCCATATTCGACGGTGTTATTCGGTTTCTTAGGCTACCAGAATGGTTATTACCTTCGTATCTCCCATATTTCGGCCCTGATGGTAGGGATGATCCGCCATATCTATTTGCCTTTGGTTGGGGATGTGGGACAGAAGGGTTTTGATTAAATTTCTGTCTCTTTATAGGATACTGATCATTCTTTTGATTACTTTGGTATGGCTGTTCTCTCTTAATCCCTGATTTTTTTTCGAACTTTGCAGGTGATGGAGTAGCTTCCTTAATATGCCCAGGAGGTGCACTTGGGCCCTTCTGTGACATTGCTTCATGCAATTCTTCCTTATAACGTTTTATATCTGCCTCATGACTTTCTTCACATGGCAGAGTTAATCTGTCGGCGGCCAAAGGCTCTTCCTGAAAGAAAGGATGTTTCATTGCAGACATAGCTGTTAACCGCTTATAAGGATCTAAAGCCAATAAGCCTTTTAAAAAGGAAAGCCCAGTTGGTGTGAGATGCTTCCCAAATCTTTCATCAATCGTTGACTTATATTCAGTTTTTGTCAGCTCCGCTCCAGGTAGATATTTAGCTAGTTCCCATGTTCTTTCATCAGGAGTCCCCATTAGTTTGAATATTACATGCCCTTGATCAATATCTGTCTTACCTTGAAGAATTGGCTTCTTCTCAAAGAATTCAGCAAAAACACAGCCAACACCCCAAATATCTACAGCTGTCGTATAGTATTTGTCACCTAAAACCAGCTCTGGTGCTCTATACCACCTAGTAACAACCACAGAAGTGTACTTTGCCCCAGAACCAGCACTACCTGGAAATTTAATATTTGGTGGAGATCCATAATACTGCCTTGCTAAGCCAAAATCTGCTAATTTCAGTACTCCATTATGATCTATCAACAGATTTGCTGTTTTTATATCTCTATGCATAAATTTTGAGCAATGAATAAAATTAACACCTTCTAATATCTGCTTCATCATATTCTTTATATCTGCCATTTTTAATTCTATCCGAGGATTATGAAGGATACCTGAAAGATCAGCCACCATATAAGGCAGTATCATGTAGAAAAATTTCTTTGGTACTGCAGGAGGATTTGCAGAGTTATTCTGATTAAATTGTGCATAATCCTTATTGTTAGACTCTGGTGGAAAATCGTAAACCATTTCTAACAGCTTTATAATGTTCTTGTGGTTAAGTCGTTTCAGGATTGTAATTTCTCTCTGAGCGGTAATTGGGAACAAGTCGTTCTCTTGGTTAACAATTATTCTTTTCATCGCCACTTTGCGTTGGGTCTGCAGGTGTAATCCTTTGTACACTTCTCCAAATGTACCTTGGCCCAATTTTTCCTCTTCTTTATAATTTCCCTGAAAAGTGGTACATCCATATATCTTTCCCTCTGATCTAGGTGCTAGTTCAATATAACTATCACCTGTCTTTTCATCAATTTGTACTGTCGGTAGAGATTTAACTCTACCTATTTTATATTTGGATTCTGTCCTCTTCAGTGCAGGAACATTGCTATTTTCTTGTGACATTTTTTCATACAGCTTTCTATCAGTTTTATCAAATAAACACAGTTAATAATCTCCAGAATATTTTAAGAAACTGTGATCCAATACTAAACCGAATAGTCTCAGAAATATGAAATGGCTTTGTTGAATTTGTATCAATGCCTTCTATGAACAGGTCCTCGTTGATTCCTGAAACAATAACTAATTCACTGAAACAAATGAAGATGCCAAAATGGTGACCTTGTATACCTTCCAAATACAAGAATACTCTAAGCGTACCATTATAAAACGGTAATTGGTAATTTTGATGTATCTGTTTAACTATTGAATATTTTGTCAAATTTAGCACTCTGTGAAGCTTCACTCTCTAGGATCTAAGAAATCTTCCGTCGTTAATAATGATACCAATTCTCTATGTTATGTCAAGAAAGTAGTCATGCTATTAAAATCGGCACTCAATGCCATATTATTGCCTAATCTTGTTCCAGATGAAACACATTTCTTTTTAGGATTTCAGTTAGTATACTAGGGAATTAAAAGAACTCAATCTCTATTGATTTTTAGAAAATAAAAAAACAACAACAACAACAAATATACTATAAATTACAATTGTGTCCATTGGTAATACATAGATGACCTTGGAATGGTTCTTCTGAGTTCATGCAGAGTAATTTGCATTTGATATACACGTAAGTCGTAAGGTAGAGCATTACCTTGTAACTGGTAGTTACTAGCGTAGAAAACAGCCATAGCAGATTCTCTCAAACCAACATCTGATTTTTCTGCAAGAAATCCCAATGACAGCAATGACTCCCAAACGTTCTTAATATCACGTTTTGGCCACTGCTTGATTGCAGAATCAAATACGATGGTGTTCTTTCTTTCTTCTGTATCCTTTGGTACCATTGTCGGTATCTTCGCATTTAGTACCTTTACAATAGACTCATATTCAGCGTATGTAAGATTGAAATTTACAGATTCATCTTTTGTCTTCACTGCAACTCTGCAAGCCGATATCAAAATTGCAAGTTCCAGATCTGATAAAGATAATGTTCTATCACGTAGATTATTTTTTAAGAGACTTTGGGTGTATCGAAGAGAAGCCTCACCAGAGTTTAAATTATGCATCAATTGATCTAAATTTGATGAGGTTCCAATCATTGGTAGCAAGGAGTTTCTTAACATTGGTATTGATCTATAGTTTTCATCATTTACTTTAACCAGTTCGTATAGTCCTGTACTTTCATTTTCCAGTGCTGCCTCCACAGCTTCATTCCATTGCTCCTTATACTTGAGATCCGTTCCGGAATGTATCTGTAACAAATATTTAATGTTTTGAAGTAATTGTTCTCTAGACCCTATCTGGGGCATGTACACTATCCTCTGAGAAAATCTACTCCTCACTCTTTTCTCCAAAAACTCTAAAATGTTCAGTTTTGTTGTGCACCCAAATATACAAACTGGTACTCGAGCATGCTCCACCATATCAAATAAGTTATACAGCAAAGTTTGCCTTACTGGTCCCGCAAACGCATCAATTTCATCGAACAAAAACAGCACAGTCACCTTAGACTGGTCTGATTTAGCACTATCATCAATTTGTCTGCTCATGGATGCAACATCTAGCAAATGCAGTATTTTTTCAAAAACTTCAGTTAAAGAGCCCTGACTAATGTCAACAATAGATGTCATTTTCTGCTTTGCTCCATCGACATTTTCAATATTGCTTAGCTGCTCTTCCAATTGAGTAGCTATGCTATTGATAGCAGTCAGTTCTGTATGGATTAAACCATTCAGCTTGATAGTAATGAACTGCTTACTGAAGTCTTTAGATATCTTTGACACTATGTGCTCAAGCAAGAAAGTTTTGAAACCTTCTCTTTGTCCTACTATGATGGCTGAATGACTCTCCTTCTGTATAATAGCCTGTTTGGCCATTCTATCTATTTCTTGTTCTGCTTCCTCCAGAAATGGTAATACAACATTGTCATCCACAGGTAAGTTAAAGTTTAACTGTTTAAGAAGATGCTTCTTCAGTTTCTTAAACTCATGATCCGACTCTTCTTTGGATATGCTTTCATGCTTCCGGCTTTTCTTTAGGATGCTTGTCAAGTCATCAGTTTCGACAGCTTCATAATTGTCTATACCTCTCTTTATTGGGATTAACTTAACAGTCTTAACTGCAGCACTCAAGCCATCTTCTATTGTCATGTCATCATTCATATTAAGTTATCTCTTATGATGCACAAACGTATATCCACCTGATAATAAAATTATCAATAACTCTCTATGAGACAATGATTGATCCAGCATAAAACTGATATTGCTTATTTAATTCAAATCACTCAGCCATTACAGCTATTTAAAATGTGTTATTGTTTAATGTTTGCCTGACTTTTCGCATGTTAGTGATAAAATCCGGAAGTTGCAATGAGTTTCAAAATTACGGCAACTGCAACTTGAAGCTACAATACAGATGGTAGTACGACACATAAACATATAAAAAGGAAATCTATTTTACATTGGAATTAAATGATATATAATTGTTATCATTACAGTTGTATTGAGTACTTGTTACTTTTTGGTAATCGGAAGTGAATTAAAAATACAATCGATTGCGCTCGGAATTTGTTTTTTTTGCGTTGAGTGGATATAGGCTTATTGTGATTGTTCATTGATATGTAATGCAAAATCTTATCTTTAGATATCATTAATTCTTCATATAATCTTGACTTAAGATTCAATGAATTAAAAATCTTATCATAATGGAAAAACGAGGTTAACAAAAAAAAAATTAGAATTCTATCATTGGTGGGTAAATTAAGAACATGAAAAAGAGCAAAAAAGAAACATAATTGGAGCTTGTTATTTCGGTGTTAGGGATTTAATGTATGGATTTTGCTTTATCTTTTCTCATGAGTAATAGGAGTCTTTTAGTTTTTAGATATTTTTTAGCTGAAAGCGCAAAAGGGTAGCCTTTTGCAAGATTCAATAATAGGAGCTAGTTGAAAGAGGAAATAAAATTGTGGTCTACGCTAGGAATGTTGTCTATTATTTCTTACCAACGACTTCCCAGTCACCATCATCTTCAGTGACATTCAATTGTTTGGTTTCTTCAGTCAATTTCTCAACATCACCAGAGTTTTGTTGAGCAGTAGTGGATTCTGTTTCATCATCTTCATCATCTTCATCACGTAGAACATCGAATGCAGACTTTTGGATCTTTGGAGTCTCCTCTGGAGCCTTAGCTGGAGCAGCATTCTTCTTGGTACCTTGTTGAGTAGCTTTGTTAAATTGGGCTCCTCTAGCAGCACCCCAGTCCAAACTTGGTTCTTCCTTCTTTGGTCTGTCTTCTCTCTGTCTGGACGCTTGGAAACCGGAGCCCCTAGCGGCACCCCAGTCCAAGTTTGGTTCTTCTCTCTTTGGCCTGTCTTCTCTCTGTCTGGAGGCTTGGAAACCGGAACCCCTAGCGGCACTCCAATCCAAATTTGGCTCTTCTCTCTTTGGTCTGTCTTCCCTGTCTCTGCTGCCTTGGAAACCGGAGCCTCTAGCGGAGCCCCAGTCTAGATCAGGTTCTTCTCTTCTTGGTCTACTCTCTCTGCTAGCTTGGAAACCGGAGCCTCTAGCGGAACCCCAGTCAAGATCTGGGTCCTCTCTTCTTGGCCTGCTTTCTCTAGATGGCTGGAAACCGGAGCCTCTGGCGGCACCCCAATCCAAGTTTGGTTCTTCTCTGGAGGCTTGGAAACCGGAACCTCTAGCAGAACCCCAGTCAAAGTCATCACCTCCGGATCTGAAACCTTCTCTTCTTGGAGCTGCAACGGAGACATAGACAGTACGTTCATTCAACTTTGTGGAGTTGAAAGTCAAGGCCTTAACCAAGTCTTCACGTTCCTTTAGAGTAATAAAAGCAATACCTTTCAAACGGGTAGGGTCCTTAATACTCTTTGGCAAACTAACCTCTTCTACTGCACCTTCTTTACCTAAACCGTCCTCAACCCAGGCTTGAACACCCTCCGGAGAGATATCCCATGGAATGTTGTTGATGATGGCTCTGTATGGAGGAGCGTTGGGCACTGGGTACTCCTCCCTCTCGAAACTCTTCGCACCACCGCCAAGAGCAGGGTCCAGACGCGATCTACCTCCACCCATGCCCATGCCACCCATGGCACCGGCCTTCTTAGCCGCAGCAATATCCTCCAGCGGAATAGTGTTGGCACTAGTGTTCTCAATTGGAATATTAATCTTGTTCAAATCAACCTCATCCTCAGCCCACGAACTACCGAACGTATCGTCGTTCAAGAACGAGTTCAAATCCATCTTAACAGTCTTCTTAGGAGGAACCATCTTGCCGTAGTACTCTTTTTGTTTAAGTCGCAATTACCAAATCCGTGAAATACCCTAGTCTTATCTAGAATACCCTCTTTGGCCTCCTCCAGAAACCCAGCAACCCACATAAAACAACCGACTTGGCCCACTTTTTATGCTTATTACTCCTGCAAGAACTGGTTGGCAACTGTCGCCGAAGGGCATCGCGGGCTTTTGCAGGCGAAAACACAGAAAATTTTTCAATGCGGGTAACACTCATCACGTGGTGCTAAAAAAGTGCCTGTCTGAGTCTGGTGGGGGACCCCACCCTTTTCGGGCTGAGCGCTCTCACTCTTCCCAGTCCTGCGTTGGGCGGTTAAATTGCTCGGCGGCTGTCTTTATTATACCAGATCGGCGGGGGGTTCTTTGGTGTATTGCTAAGCAGACAGCGGGCAAACAGTAGGTTATAGCGTTTACAGAGAGTATCTCGATGGCTGAGCGTTTCGCTGGGTTGTTGCGGGGTGTAGATCTGTTGCGGGGGACAGATGACCGGTCCCGGTGCGTGTTTGGCACGCGGTTCGAGGTTTATAAGAACCGTATACACGGGTACAAGCACACAGACTCGCGGAACTCCAAGCGGGTGCCTTGCACGCTGGAGAGTGCGCGGCGTGGGTTTGTGCCTAGGCGGTTACTGACGATGCGGGTTGGGGTGAACAACGATGAGGTGTTCCGGTGGCTGGACGACCAAGGAGGCGTGCCGCGCGTGGCGCCTCTGGAGTACCAGACGCTGCTTGTAGGTGGCAGTGCGTTTAAGCTGCTGGGTCAGACGAAACCGCTGGAGTTCGAAGGACAGGTGTATGATGTGGGGACTGTACGGACGTCCCTGTACGGAGACTTATTGCTGGTGAGTGCTAAGAATACAGGTGTGGTGTGTCTATGCTACATATCTGAGAAGTTGAACGATATATTCCTAGTCGATAGGTTCGAAGGCAATTGTAGCGTGTCTTGGAGTTTTGCGTGCTCTAAAACAACAAACTCCTTTGCAATCTATGATAAGGCCAGCGGAGAGTGCCACGTATTCACCGTTGATGATTCTCTGGAGTTACAGCTCACCGGTGAGCTGAGTCTCGGCGAACCCGGTGAAGTTACCATTCTGAAGGCCACCTTCCTTGATAATAATTCTGTGTCTAGACCACAATTGCTACTTGTGATATCGCGTTTATCCTTGGTTTCATACGTGCTCATCGACTATGATGCCAATAATATGCTCGAGGATTGCAATTATCACGAGCTGCCGTATCTTAGCGGAGATGTCATTCAGGATATAATCCCGCTGAGCAGAAGCAAATGCCTAATGTACACGATAAACTCTTTCTTTCTCATTAACGCGGACCAGATTATGTCTGGCGACCTAAATTTCCCTCGGATATCCAAACGACTCCTAAAAGGCACAATAGACTGGTTCAACGCTCCACAGTTACTGGAGTACTTAATTGCTCATGATCAGGAGTATTATGGAGAATTCTCTGATGCGATCATAATTGGGACGGCAATAGGGAACATTATCGCCTTACTTGTTAGTGATAATGGCAACATCGAATATCATACATTGACAAGATTTAAAGGTATCAAAGCGCTCTGCTCAGCAGACCAGTCCTTGATTTCTGACCATAAATTCAAATTGCTTGTGCTTTCATTTGGTAAATCTATTTCATTGACTTTGAGTTTAAAAGACATATTCAACTTTGAGCACTATGAAAACTTACCTTCAAACTTAACTTCAAATCTATGTGATAAAAAGACAGTGACTTCCGATTCAGAAAATAACTTTGATATGGTACTTATTGACCCAATCCATTCCATAAAAGAATCATGCCCCGAAATATGGCTAACTTCACCACATAGCGTATCAAAACTATCAATCGAAAACCCTACAAGGAAATTCAGATTCCTTGGATATTTGGAGGAAAACCATCAGTTCTCAACTTTATTTCCTATTGAAATCCATAATACCTATGACAAACATTCATCCAATGGCATCTACCACACTGACATTCTTGCATTATCATCTTACGAGGGTTATACAAGAGTTGTGTCCATTAATTCGAATGGCAACACCAACCTTGAGGATGATACTATTTTTATTCCCAATGAAAAAATCGAAACGCTCGAGCTTCACAAAGTGAATGAATCAGTTATACAAGTAGGCAGAAAAGGAATTTATTGCCGAGCGATAACTTCTCATCCGTCATCTACAGTGAGCTACGAACCTTTCGGTAATGATTCTATAGATCAAGTATGTTTCATTGGTAACCAACTATTCGTCGCATTGAGAGATAGTAAGGAAATTTGGTGGTCATCCGCAACTGATGATTTATTATTGGTAAACAATATGACTAAAATTAATCTTGTCACCAGCGATAATGAGATTATGAACTTTGAACACATTACCAAAATTTGTGCAATTCTTGACACTTCTTCGAATGATGATATAGCCTTATTGGTACTAAGTCTAGAGAGTCTCAAAATTTTTAAAACCAGTACAAATACTGCCATCTGTGTAGACACAAAACTACTAAATGAGTTTCCCAGCGATATGGTAACTTTAGGCTCCACAGTAGTCCTTTTTTATGAAACGCGAATATATGCTTACAAACTCGATAATTATAAACTACGAGATTGCAAGTATACCAGTATCGACAATCTAATAGGCGGTTTTAAATTCAAGAAAGTTGATAATAATAGACTACTGCTGTATGGGTCAAAGAAATTATATCTACTTGATATACAAAATGATCTTACCATCGAAGAAATTGAAGTATTTGAAAACCTGAAAAACGATATAATTCTCGATTGCTATTTCGATATTAAAACCAAGAAAATGTATTCACTATTATACAATGGAATACAAGTCTCGGTTGAAGGGATTTCAACGTATTATCCGAAAAACTATACCATTCGCCATACTAGAAATCCGAATAAGCAGTTCCTTTTTCTTTCCAAACTGAATAGAATGTTGATTGTTAATTTTGATATCGGTGAATGGGAGCTTCTAAAACTGAGAAATAATAAAACTCTCACATTGGATAAATGCTATTTAACTGATAAACATAACAATTTAGTACAAAGCGTCTATGAGCTGCCAGGATCGAATCCGAACACTAGAATTCTCTTAAATTATGGTTCTAGTGTCTCCATCATTGAGCTAAGGCCTAAAAAGGGTAAAATAGATATTGGAATAATATCGTCTACTGATATTCCTGACATCCACAAACATGCTCAGATAATGAGCAGTGACGTCGTAATGCTCTATCGACCAGGGTCATACTCTAATTCTGAAAGGCATAAGCATATGTTTATTCTTTTATCAGGATGTTCACACGGTCATCTGTCTATAGATGAATGGTTTGCCTTTGACACTCTCCACTCAATAGATGAATTCATTGTAAAAGATGATGAATTATATTTTAAAACTGATAATGGAGAACATATATTTAAAGTTGTCAATAATGCGGCCTTAAAAGAAGCGATTGTGATGAAACTAAATATTCCATTCGAATGTAAAGTAGAACAACTTCTGAATTTCAGCGATAGAATTGGAGTTGTGTGTTCCAGTGATTTGCGAGGAATAGCCAAGTCACAAATTCTCTTTTTTGAAAGTAATAGGACTGATTTTATTGGTAAATCTAGGAAGATAATGTCCCGTACACGGAATGTATCATCTCATGATTTTTTGGAGACTAATGTCGGTAGCGATGACGATGAGTGTATCATTGGATATGAAGCTTGGGATGTAAACTATTTGGATCCAGACAATGGCTCAGACTCCATGGATGCTGACGGTAGAATAAACTCATCAGGTTCGAGTAGTGACGATATGTCAATTGATTCCGATGATGATATTTCCATTAATATAGATATGACTGTTAATGACCAAGTTTTGCGGTTCGGTCCTTCAGTAGGTATTCAGCAAGATCTTGATGAAGATGGAATAGGTTCTACCATTCTATCATCTGCAGATGCCACTCATAATAATCACCCTGTTGGTAATAATGAGCTATCAAATTTACTAGATGTTCACCATATTACTAGAGGTAGACAGTTTTTTGAGAGTGTCGTTTCTCGTTCACATGATACTCCACTGTCAATATTGCAAAACTATAGACTGCTCAATCCACAGGTAATATCAGAATCTGATACAAAAGACAAAGACCAACATAAGGAAGAAACAAGCGAACCAATTTATACCATCAATTTTGATCAGTCGGTCATTCGAGCGAAATCTCATAATGACAAGCTATACGTGATATTGTTCGATCAATCGGTACTTGTGTTCACTTCGGAGTTGGACGCTAACAAATCTGATGAATATCTAACAACTGAAACATATACATCTACCAATTGTATGGGAGCATAATTCGATGGCAAAACATAAACTAGTATTATATTTCAAACTATAGATTGTGTAAGTATCCTATGTACATACAATACAAAAACGGACACATCTCATAACAAAAAAAATGTGCGATGAGCTTCAAACTGTAAAAAAGATGATAAGCACAAATGCACTTTTGAAGTAAAGAACTAAAGTATTTAATTTGCTTGAAACACATGAGAGATTAACTAGGTCATATTGGGCATATGCCTCTTTTTCATAGTTATTTGGATATCTATAACAGCAGTCTTATCGAAGTATTCATTCAATCGGTAAGTTGATGTCGGAGAAATAACATTACGATAATTATTAGGGCTTGCATTGGATAATGACTAATAGCACCTCAGAAGATGATTTGAATCGACTCAATTCCTTATTAACTCATCGATGGATAGATTTCAACCCCAAATCAACACAGATAAATGGCTATTACGAAGATTCATGTCATGCCGGTCTACACAAAGTTGATAAACCTCCATTACGACCTTTATATGACCAAGTTGGAGTTATCCCCAAATTAGATCAGGTACTTGATTGCAAGAAATTTCTTATAAATAAGAATGATAATGATTTAGATGATTTCTTGAGTGACCTTGAGCTTCTTGAAAAGGCACCATTAATCAAGAATAAAATTAATGTAAGTACGCTGATACCTACACCAACAGTATCAACAAGAGATCCTGAGTCTCTAGATGATCCAGACTTTGAAAGCTTGTTGGAAGACAGTGAGCAGGATCCAAGGGCTGATGCTCCTGAGAACACTGATGCTACGGAAGATATCAATACCAAGTTGGAAAATGCCAAAATGGAACTGGAACTCGGATTTGCTATGAGAACAGAGGGCCACTTATTTCTAGGTAATAAAAGTTTCCAAAACATATTGACTCTCGAAATAGATGATTATGCTTTTATTGATACCTCGAGGTCTAACTTTCCTTCACTTCTATTAGTTATCGAAAAGGGAACTAACATACTGTACACAATTGCTCTTTTTAAGGATATCAAGAAATCGTTTGTTTTACAGTATTGTTATTTAACGTCAGTAAATCCTAGACATTTGCGTGGCAAGCCCCTAAAGTTATTCACAGATTTAAATAATCATACTTTTGCTGTAGTTGGGCCTCATTCCTTTTGCAAAATATTCCGGTTTAAAAACTATTTACAGTTCGAGTATCTTACAACTATAAAGTTTTGTGATGTTGTCGACATTTTCTTCAAGCAGATTGGCACTGACGCTACTAATTGCATCACTGAAATTATTTTAATAAATAAAAAGGGCAAAATTCTTTTGATCCAATATGACTATAAATTGGACAAGATCATAAAGAGGCAAACAAGTTATATTGGTATTCAAGACAAAAATGATATTATTAGATCTGTTTTTAGTCTATCAAAAGAAGTGTTATTTTTATTAGGCAAAGAAAATCAATATGTTGCGCATAAGAGCAATATCCTTAATACAGAGCCCGCGGAAATAAAACAATTTAAGCCATTTCATAATAAGGAAATCAAACTATTTGAACTTCCCTGCCTAATTTCGGAAATCAAGGAAATTTGTCCAACTATCCGTTATACTCACTCTGTCCTATATTATACTTCATCTTCAAATGATATGGGCATTATGTTTTCAGATTCTAGTGATATTCTAGAAGCAATTTTTATAAAATTGTCGTTGAGTGTGGAAGCAGAAAATGCTCCCTTTATTCCTATGTGTTGCTTTCCCTCAGAATTACAAGATGAAGTTATACTAAGAGCATTTCTTTATAAAGGATTTATTGACATACCAATCAGGCTATCAGATGAAATGATAAAAACACTAGAAGAACCAAGCATATCATTTTCAATTGTATCACTACCATGGGAAATACATGAGTATTGGGAGCCACAAATTTGCCTTGGTACATCAGTTGTTTCCAGTTGGCCGATTAACCACTCTAGCATATTTGTCGAGTATCGAGATAGATTTAGGACTTTGAATCTATTTGGGTCCAATTTAATGGCCAGAAGAAGCTTGAATATTGACTATCTTGCAAAGTTTGATACAATTTTACTTTACTACTGGGATGATATGGGAGATTCTGTATCCTCTCTAATCTTTTCAGAAAATGAAAGAAAGGATGACTCCTGTATGCTTGTTGCTTCGAACAAAAAGGAAACGCTCTGTCAACTTTTAACTGCTAATGATCATGATATAGATGTTACCTTCCTTGATGATATCATACCTTGTGCATCTACCACATGCCGAGCAATTCTGTTCTTTCATGACTTGGTATTGCAGATATCCGCTTTTAGTGTTTATGTAAATAATCTCTCTTCTGAAGGTGGAACTACTACCAGGAAGGTATTCACTAGTGACCATCAGATTGTTAAATTTACTATGTTGGATGGTACCTGTCTATCCTATTGTTCAAACGACACTCTATATGTATCTGAAAGCATCGTTGATGTACTGGATGAAAAAGATGAATTTTATGAAACTGCATTACTAAAGGCTTTAATCTGTCTTGATACTGATGCGCCAAAAATTGATAGCGAAAGGGGTTCTTCGTCGCATAATTCTAGCCAAACTAATGATAACCATAGCAATTGTATCGTTACAATTTCAAACAGGACAAACTTGTACTCTGTGAAGAATCGGGATTATTTCAAAGACAATACTTATCTGATAGATATCGACCTTGTTTCTCTTAATGATTTCAATGATAATACGATGATATTACTCATTTGTACCACGGTTAGTAGAATGTTGGTATTTGATTGGAGGAAGGTTGTAGACTTTCTTCGAGTAAAAGAATGTAAATCAGAAAAGCTACATGGCATATATGAGGAGGCAGTTTTATATAATTGGAAAGTAACTGGCATAAGCAGCTCATCAATAGGTGATGGTAAAGTTACTGTTGTTGCTAACAGCGGTATCTATTTGTTAGATCTTCTAAGCATAGTTCATGATGTAAATAAGGCGAACACTGCCAAGAAGCTTGCACTCAAATTTGGGAAGGATGTAATCAATCAACGAAATTCCTGGAAATTAACTCTGAAACAAACAATTGGTGATAAGCAGCTATTCTTCTATGATAAGAGCATCTATATGTGCAATATGAAAGATTATGAGAAGCCAGAAGGTATTGAAATACCCGCGAAGAAATTTCAGTTTGATCTTTATCAAAGCAAACAAGTCTATGATGCTATTTTCGATAAGGTCTCTAATTCAATTTTAGCTATTGTAGATGGTGGGTTATTGGTGCTAAAGGACATATATGAAACCAAAGTAGTGCATGAGATAGGGACTGATGTCCATGCCGCACCCTCAAGTAACTTCAATAGATTACAGTTCCTGTTTGGTGACGGTCGAAACTACATTCGTGAGGATGGGTATGGAAGTCTGCGATTTGCTGGAGGCAATGACGTTGGTACCAGTGATTTTGATGCTTCGGATGTAGCGTACGCGTTACGCTCAGAAAGGTTTGATGCATATCAGATCTTTGACACAAATCCGAGTAGCCCTCTTGGACTGCTATGTGTTTGGAATGGTATAATATGTCTTACTAGGTTGGTTCCTGGTAAACCAGATTACATATTATCCGTGTTAGACACATATGACTTGTATAGCGAGGAAGTGTGGTTTCATTTTAGTTCACTGAAGAACAAATTTGTGGCTACCTATTCCAATCAATGCGATAGCCCCGCTGTACCATTTGAAATAGTTGGTGACCGGCTAGTGCGCAAGCATCTCAGCGATGTATCCAAGTCCAATGTGTTTTGTGACACTGGAATTCTAGGTGAGTATGGTATTCAAGAGGTAGACGGCGCGCTGTATGTGCTGGGAGGCGGGTCACCGGCAAATTGGGCACCCTTCCTATGCAGTAAAGAATGTCGCCCTATAGTGCTGAACAACGACACAGTGGTAGTCAAATGGGATGCACGTACCTTGAGGTTCCTTGAGATAACTAGAGAGCAAGCTACCGCGCCGACGGACCGCATGAGCGAGGCCCGGGAGAGAATGCAAGAGTATTTACGTGAGGCAAGCAATGAAGACGAGTGGTTTGACCTTGAAGAGATGCTGAACGTCGGAGACCCACACAATGACATAAGCCTGTCTGCCAGCCTGCTACCACACCGCATTGAAATAGATGAGGATATAGTAAGTCTGCAGTACGATCAGTTCACCGACAGAATCCTCGTGTACACGACCTACAAGATATGGGTCATTACACGCGACCCGCGCATGGACCTCCCAAGACCACACAGCATCTCCATACGCAACTACCTCCCAAGCGACAACGCCCAAACCAAGTTCATAGCACGCAGAATAGAGCAATAGCACACGAAGCAGGTCTATAAATAGCACTCAGGCATTGATCAGACGGGCTATTATCGCCAAAAAAATATATATCATATAGAACGACATAGTTAAGAAGCTACTGGAAAAGCTGTTCTCCCTGCTGCACTTTCTGCACACAAATTTTTGGTGTCACAAGAATTTTTTTTCTTAAAACTTCAAGCCTCCCTCAATATGGACACACCGAATCAGAAAAAAAAAAATAATAAAAAATCATAAATAATACCAATTGTTTACAGGGAATAGTCTATTTTGTAGCGGTTTTTGCAGTTGATTCTTGGGGTTACATGGACCAGGCACTCTTTAATATTTACAAAGGACTTTTATAATTTTTGCGATTCGTTAATTTGCGTGAAAGAACGAAGAGAATCGAAGAATCGAAAGGAAAAAATAGCCAAAGGATCAAAAAAAAAATAACCACGATTAGAGGATATTTTTAAATCACGAAGCCATAAACTATAGTAATAAGATTGTCAACTACATAAGATAAGCCAAATAAAAAAAGATGTCGCAACAAGTCGGTGCTAGTATTAGAAGAAAGCTAGTTATTGTCGGTGATGGTGCCTGTGGTAAGACCTGTCTTTTGATTGTGTTTTCCAAGGGTCAATTCCCAGAAGTTTACGTTCCAACTGTTTTTGAGAACTACGTTGCTGATGTTGAGGTGGATGGCAGACGTGTTGAGTTGGCTCTGTGGGATACCGCTGGCCAAGAAGATTACGATAGACTAAGACCATTGTCGTACCCAGACTCCAATGTTGTCTTGATCTGTTTCTCTATCGATCTGCCAGATTCCCTAGAGAACGTCCAGGAGAAGTGGATTGCCGAGGTGCTACATTTCTGTCAAGGGGTTCCAATCATCCTTGTAGGTTGTAAAGTTGATCTAAGAAACGACCCACAAACTTTGGAACAATTGAGAGCTGAAGGCCTACAACCAGTCGCTACTGCCGATGGTCAAAACGTTGCCGACCAAATTGGTGCCACTGGCTACTACGAATGTTCCGCCAAGACCGGCTACGGTGTGCGTGAAGTCTTTGAAGCCGCCACTAGAGCCTCTTTGATGGGTAAGCAAAAGAACACCGGTAAGAAGAACAAGAAGAACTCTGGTGAAAAGAAGAAGAGAAAGTGTGTTCTATTGTAAGCAAGCCCTCCATGGGGTTGTTGATTTTTCTACAACTGATACTTGAAAGAAGATTAACTCTTTAACTAATCTAAAAAGCACTATCATAATATTTCAAGGAAAGAAGACTGGAATTCACTCTTTTTTATTTTCTCTTACTTTCTCTTTCTATTTCACCTTAATATTAATTTTACTTTTTTTTTCTTCAAACTACTATTATTCGCTGTTGATATTGCTGAAAGGGATTTTTGTAATCAGCAAAAAATGGATAAGACAAGAAGAAATACATTAGGGAAAATTTATTCACTTTGTCTCTGTAAATGTGGCCCATATTCAACATTCAAAATAAAATAAATCTAAGATAACCATATTGTCAAACTTAAACAGAAAAATTTTTAAGAACTGGGATATTTGATCACTTCTTTGTTGAGAAACTGTACTGGTACAAATGCTTCATTGATCATATGTTAGTGCTGGATGGCCATATATGTTTTAATGCTAACAAAGTTGCTATGTCTTCAAAGCATTTCCAATTTTTTTTATATTTAATAATTTTCTATACTTATTTTTTTACTATAAATGATTATTTTTCTTGTCTTAATCAATTGCCATGAATTGCTAATAGAAAAGACTATGATTGATGCGAATATTCGTATTTGTTACTAAAATATATGGGTTTTTATTTTGGTAGTATATACATGATAATATGTAGGGGAGAATAGCGGTTCGGACAGCGAATATCAAAATGAGATTATATACATGCGGTGAATCACCAAACACCTTTCTTGACACCCGGTAACTCACCTTTCAATGCTCTCTCTCTGAACTGGTATCTACACAACCTGAAGTCGCTGAGCACAGCTCTAGCGTGACCACTCTCAATGCAACGGTTCTTCACTTGTGTTAGTCTGGTGTAGTTCGGCATGGAACTCAACTGTAACTGAGCCTCAAGTCTTGCCCTAGGTGGCAATGTAGTGTTTCTAGCAATATATTTGAGAGCCTTAGCTGTTATCTCATGTTCAGCAAACTGCTGTCTCTTGAAGTTGTCTCTGATCACCCTGGCGTTCAAAAACCCAGGGGGAAGCTTGGTCTTGACTGGAAACCTGAAAGTCATCACTTTAGTTATCTGGGTATATGAGCTGTAAGTTGTAATACTCTAGCGTCGATACTTAAACATGAGCTCTTCATAGCTTAAGCTTCTTTATGGTTTCCGTTGGCAAAGTCCCCGGCTTCTTCGCCCTGCGCGATGCGGAAATCGTCAAAAATCAGCGAATAATAGAAAGTTGGCATAAAGCTCTAGTCATTCACTGCAAGTTATACATTAGTTCTTATATGGTTTGGAGCAAATCACTATAAATATATGTCTTATCTATAAATATCATGTTGCGGCTCGCATTTCAGGTATCCTGTTTCAGGAACTTGGCGAACCTGCTCGTCTCGTGGATCCCGCACTCCGTCTTGGCTTTGCCCTTCCATCTGCCACTTCTCTCGTCTTCACCTTCCTTGACAGGTACAGTTGAATGGTAGTCACCGATGGACTTGTAGCCTAGGTCGAGTAGCTCATTGTATGGGACTGCGTTGTCGTCGATGTACTGCTTGACCTGGTCAAATGTCCAATTGGCCAACGGGTTGATCTTTATGATTCCCGTGAGTTCCTCGATCTCAACGAACTGCAGCTCCGATCTGGCTGACCCTTGCGACTTTCTCCTGCCAGTGAACACAGCGGTTACTTGCAAGTCCTTGTAGGCCCTGGCTGCCGGTTCCACTTTAACCAGGTAGTCGTACTTGTCGTCGTCGGTCTCCCACAGGAACTCACCGTACTTGTCCGCAAACTGCTGCTCGGTGTCGCAACCGATGGGCTTGTAGACGTGGATCGTCTTGCCATGAGGCCTGTAGTACTTATCTTCGACGTTCTCCCTCAGTGTCACAGTCTGTGGGAATAAGTGCAATGTGTCAATGGTAATCAACGGCACTAGCGCATCGGCACCGAGCTTGGAAAGCATGTCTATCGTAGCCAGACCAGTGAGCCCAAACGCAGTGGTCTGGAATAAGTGTGGGAATGTGGCCAGTGACCACTTCAGTATTTCTTGTGGCTCCAGCTGCGACAGCGCCTGGTTCCAGTGCGCAAGCTGCTCCTCAGTGACCGATATCCCGTTATTCAAGTTATATACTTTCATCGCTTTGCTCTCCTACAAGCCCAACTACTACGATAAATAAGAATCGTAGCTACATGGCGTTCAGCATAGGCATATTGTTAAGCATCGCCCACACACGCTTATATATGCCGGTTTCGAATAGTTAGGCACACACAACACATTTATCAAGCAGAAGTGCCACAATAGAAGTACGCTCTACCGCATCGGGATCTAGAAAGCAGGCAACTCGAGATAACTTGCCTCTAGGTCAATCCATTTCACGTGAAGTTGCAGTCAGGATCACTGCTTCTGTGACATTCTAAACAGAAACATCAATGCCATATGCCCTCCAGCGGACGAAACACTACAATTAGACCCTCCAGAATACCAGTTATTCAATCCTCCAGACCCATATATTACTCGAGCTTTGAGCTGCCGTCCTTACTATTACAAGTGCAGATGGCAGCTCTATGACTATTCCCATCTGTGGTTGTATATAGGTCACGTGATCTATTACGACAAGTGTCAAAAGCTGTGACTTTGGCAAAAGTTATGGTGCCCTAAAGCCCAAGCGTGGTAGACCCATAAAGCGATGAGGTATATGTTAGGTGGTCAGGAATGCTTTTGGTGGCCGACATAGCAGTGTAGTGTGAGCGGAGAATCTGGCAGTCGAGATGGGCAGTGTGAAGAGTAGCAACCCTGCATTGGAGGGGCTTCACGAGGAGCTTGGAGTGATGGAGGAGCAGATACGGTCGATAATCGAGTCATTTATTGAGCTTGGTGTGTCGGTGTATGACTTCCCTGGGACGCCTGAGGCTAGCCAGGGTATGGTGACTAACCTGAAGAGGAATGTGGATAGGATATTCAAGCTGAACCAAACCAGTAACGACCCGCAGAGTGCTTTGAAGGATGTGAATGTGCCCTTGGAAGTGGTTCAGTACATTGAAGATGGTAGGAACCCCGATATCTACACAAGAGAGTTTGTGGAGGCTATACGAAGATCTAACCAGTACCAGCGGGCAAAGATGCACGGTATGGGCATGTTGAGGGACTCCCTCGCTGAGAAGATCAAAGAGCAGTTCCCGGAGTTGAAGGACGACGTGGAGAATATCGTGCAGAGGACAAACATGAAACCCACTGGCCAAGCTCGGGTAAATAGTGGAACTACTAATATGACTACTACTGCGGAGCAATCTAATGTGGTCAATGCAACCGCAGGTGACGTGGGGACAAATGCCAACACTACAGAGAGTGTGGAACAAAATGGTATATAGCGCATTCTAGTGACGGAAATGTCTCAGGCTTCGGGAAAGCTTTATAGTTGGACAAATACATATGGCATACTTTATATTGCTATGCAAAATAAATAGTTTATTGATGTTAACTTACGGTGAATAAATAATCGATATGATATAATATACAGATGAGTGAAACCTAACTAGAACTTTGTTCTCATTGAAATTTACCAGGGGCAATGTAGCATATTACAAGGACATCTTTGCAAGCTTGTAGACTGAGTCTTGTGTCTTGGCACCACCGATGAAACCAGCGGCGTGAATGAAAACACAGTCTGGGACACCACTCTTGTCGCTCAACTCTTGGTCTCTTAGACCTCTTAGGTGTTCTGGTAAACCCTTTCTGAATTGGAAAGAGGTGGAGCTTACTGGAACAGTTGATACCCTCCAAGTGTTGGAGCTGTCTTTAAATAGCACAAATTCAATTTGGCCTTCAATACCCTTAGCTTTTTCAACTTCATATAAGTGTTCTTTCCATGGACAGAATTGATTTAGTACAATAATCTTGCCAGAGTCATCGACCTCGGATCTTCTGTTAACGGCCTCGATGACTAAAGATTTAGCTGGAATCCATGATAGAGCGTAGCCTTCGACCAGGTCGACAAAAATCTCACCAATGAACTTACTGGCTCTTTGAAAGTTGGTATCGTATGCCTCAGCAGAAGTGTCAGCATTCCAAGATGGGTTCATACCGGAAATGACACCTGGGATGCTAATAGCGTTATCCTTGAACTTTGGAGTCAATTCCTTAGAGTTCTCGTACTTGTCGATACCGTTATCGTTAGCGTCCAAAGCCTCGATGAATTGCTTGTAAACCTTGTCGTAAAGGATATCCAAGTCGCCAGAGGAGATGGAGGCACCTTTATTCTCAACGATGGCAGTGATTATCTCACGGCCGAAGTGCTTGTAGACCAAACCAGCACTGGAAAGCTTTGTGGCATACTCACCATTGAAAGTCTCAAAGAATTCCCTTTGGTGGTGGTCAAAGAACTTGACACCATCGTACTTGGCACCAACATCAACAACAATGTCGCTGGCCTCCCAGTCTTCAGGGTTTCTCGATCTCACAACCTTGGCATCCTTAAACTTTGGCAACAGTCTTAGCATGTACACGGCAAGAGACTCGTCCGCGTGGAAAGGACCGGAATGGGTACAGATTTGCAACATTTCTAACTTCTGGCGCTTGGTATCCATCAACAAGTGAATTGGTATACTTCTATAATTGCTCAAGAATACTCAAATTTGTACCACGCAATCGAAGACTATATTCAGCTGTTATAGGCAGCTCATCGCAAGAATTTTAAATTTTTTTGCAAAATTTGATATTTTTTCAAAGGATTGGCACTGATCCATAGAAAGTGCCGCACAAACTCGTTTTCTTCCTCACATAACCGAGGTTCCAAGTCACCTGAACGTGAAATTGTCACAATGCCTGTTGGATTGGCAGTCAACTCTTTGAGACCAGCATAGTTCAAGCAATTGGGCGTCTAATTGTGTGTACCAGCGGTCTGAATTTAGTGAATTCACTTGCAGTAGCACTGAAATATCTATTTGTTTGTGACAGTCGGGTATACGCTTCTTTGTACAGGTGTAAGCCCCACTAAATTAGCAAAGAATAACAAAATAAAGGATGGTCCGGCCTAGGAGACCTTCGTTGGTGGAGGACATAGCGTCTCAGCCTGGGTTTGAGAGCAGCAGTAGCCAGGAGAATAGTAAATTTGGTGCATTGTTTGCGGATAGCTATCTGCTCCAGAAATTGGAAGCATTGAGTGTTGAGCTGCAGAAAAACAAGGACAATGTTGAAATGCCAAAGTATGACTTGTCCTCGCAGCCGACCAGCAAGTCGTCTGTGGATGATAACGACCCCTATATCACATACAGAAAGTATATACAGCAATTGGATCATAGTATTGAAGGGTTCCAGAAGGTTGTCCAGAAGACGGAGGAAGTCAATGGTAAATTGGGCGATGGACTGGACCAATTCGTTAATATCTCAAAGAGAGCCGATGGTTTTGTTGATGAGACTAGAGAAATTCATGAGAAGAGAGACAAATTGGAAGCTCAGAATAGATTAGTTCCCGAGCAATTAAAATACTTTGAGGCCCTAGACCCAATTATCCGTCGTTTGAATCATGCAACGTCCCCTTCGATTGTAAGAAAGGAGTCATTCAAGAATATGATGGTCAAGATTGATAACTCATTGGAATATTTGCACGAACACTCTGATTTCAAAGAAGCAGAGACTTATAGAATTAAGTTTAAACAATGTTTGATTAGATGTTGTGATCTTATTGTTCATCATTTAAATTCTATTGTTAATAGGATATGCACTGAAATCACAGATGGCTTACAAAATAATAAGGAGATATCAGAAACTACTAGAGAGGTTCTGTTATACAACAAATTTGCCTCAATTTCCGAAGAATACACGAGTGAGATCAAGTGCATTATAGAGAGACGTCATATGAGCACCTATACTAGATATCGCGATGAATTGGATTCATTGTTAAATGAGTGCTATAATCATTATTTCCAAGCGAGAAAGTCGTTATTAGATTCCATTATCAAAAATAAACTGAATGAAATTTATAAGTCAGAAGAACACATACAAACAAGAAAATTCATAAGTGCCGAGAAAGACTTCTTTCAACAGTTGGCAGAGAATGAGTATCATTTGTTTGTGAAATTTTTCCCTGGTCCAGAGTCTAAGGAGCGTGGTAATAAATGGCTGATTCAACTCTGTGATCCATTTTATGATTCTGTGAAGGCTAAACTTCTTAGAGAAAATGATATTTTAACTATTCGTGATTGCATTTTACTATTCACTCAATATTACGAATTTGAAGAAGATTACGAAGAGTATGAAAATATATTTAAGGATGTATACTATGACAAATTATTTGAGCCTGTGCTGCAAAAATTACAATCGAGATTAATCTTTAGAGCCCAGAAGTATATTGATGAGGCCATTGTAAAGTATAAACCACCTAAGGGTGCGCCAATGATTACCAATAGAAAAACATCTGCAAAATTGGAGTCTGAAGAAGAGATGGTTGGAATATATATTGACGACTTGAAAAATAGTGAAGTCATCTCTCTACCAGAAACTGACTCGGAAGAGGATGCGACAGATATTATCTTGTCGACCTACTATATACCAATTATCAGAGCACTAGCTCTACTATCAACGATTTATGAGATGATCAACACTGTGGTATTTGATGATTTGGCACATCATGTTGTTAGAGACTGTCTGGTATCTATTGGAGAAGCATTTAACCTACTAACAAGTGGAGATGATGTCAATCTGGTTGAGTACTCACTGTCATACCTAAGAAATTTATTGTTTCTGCGTGACCAGCTTCAAACTTTCAATATACAATATACTGTGAATGAAACCTTTCTTGATTTCTCAGCAGTTGGGTCGTTGTTCAGAAGATCAAGTTCAAATCTTGTCAGAGAAGAACTTCCAAAACCTGATATGGGAAGAAGGAACTCACAGCGTATATTAAGTGCTGCAAGAAATCTGATTCCAAAACTTGTTGTTAATACTGTCGACTCGGGATCAGAACTTGTTGAAGCTTTAAGATTTGCAATCAGATCTTTTACTGATAGAGCTTCAAAAATACTAACACAAGATTATATGAAGATCTCGGACATTGAAATAGAAGATATTCTGGGTGATAACGTGAAATTAAGAACCTCTATAGACACAAATCTCCCTCGGGTTGTGCAATTGATCCATGACTATATCTCGGACGATGAAATCGTCGAGAATTTATTGGATGCCTTAAAAGAAGCTATTCAAATACAATACCAAAATTATTACGACGAGCTTAATAATTTGGTTGAAAATGGGAAAGTGGAAAATGGTAAAGTATTAGAGGTCATGTATCCTGATACATTCTCCGAGTATTTGGCAACCTCAATTAAGAAAGAGGTAGAAATTCTTGAAAACAAGTAAACATTAGAAGTCTATAGAATAATAAAAACCCGGTATATAAAAACGTATAAAAACAATAGCATAGTAAACATTTTAAAGTTTACTTTTTCCTTTTAAAATTGAAGTAAAAAAAAAAATAGTCAATGTCATAATTCTTGGTGTCATTTAATTTTCGTGAAAGTCTTTCTGATTTGGTGATCAATTTATCAATACGATAATTCAACAGTATATATGAGTATACTTGGCACTTTTTTCATGAACCACCATTTCGTTCTTTTTAAACTCGTTTATTTCCTGTTTAATTTCAGGTTTTTGAGTCGTTGTGTTAGCACTACTATCATTACCAGATGAAGTAGATCCACCAACCTCAATGAAGTTGTCTAAGAAGGAGTCGTTACTTCTTTCGTAGACTTCGGGAGCCCATGTATCGGTTAGCAGTACCTCGTTAGAGAATCTCAATTTCTTATTCATAGTCGACATCATATCTTTCCTCACAGCACTAGCAAAGCTTGTAGAGTTTCCATTGGAGGATAACGAGGTCGATGACAAATTAGGTAAGTAAAAATTGATTAAAGAGGACCTATCCGAAGATGATATAGACCGGATAGTCTCTAATTCATCAGGAGGTATAAAAGTGACCTTTTCCCACTGTACTACCAACCTATCATATATTTCATCGATGGGGTTCTTCTTGGGCGCAGGTTCACTCACTTTTATCTCCGGTGGCTGGGTTGCCGGTTTTTGTTCAACTTTTGGTTCTGCAATAAACAATTTCTTTGGAGGCTGTTCAGCATCGGAGAGAGATTTTGACTTCCATATACTTTTGAAAAAGGAGCCGAATTTCTTTTTCTCCTTGACCACCGGTTCTTTTGCCTTTGGTTTTGCTTTAATGGGGCTCACAGCAGGTCTTTTCTGAAAGTTGATGCTGCCCACACTCAGGTCGAATTCGTCCTCGTCATCGCTTAGATCGCTGTGGATGCTAGATGCTGAGGATTTGTCTTTGTAAGCGTATGGGTTTATTTTCTCCTGTGGGTTCTTAGCAGCCTGTAGCTCCCTTCTGGGCGTGAACACTTCACCGTTCTCAAACTTGAAGCTGTGCTTCATCTTTTGCTTCTGCAACTGGTACGCTGACACTGTGGGAGTCTCAACAGCACGTCTATCCTCCACCTGTGGAGCTCTGTAGACATGGCTGTGTCTCCTCGATAATTCATGTTGGCGGTCGCGCTCACGCTCGTGCTCTCGCTCGTGCTCACGCCCGTGCTCACGCCCGCGATCCGAGTACGTTTTCCCTATGTTAGAAGCTGTCACCGATTTCGACCGCTGTATAGCCGGATACGCCTGTCTCATCTGCTGTTGTTGTTGTTGGTAGTGTGGCTGCATGTAGTAATTCTGTGGCACTTTCTTATGCGCAGGCGCATTCAGCATATTCTGCTTCTGCGAGTTCTGCAACGCTTTCTTCCGCACTGAGTCGCTTCCCACATTTATAGTCTTACTCCGCGTAATCCGCGGCTCCCGCCGCACATTCTGACTCGGAACCTTTTCCCGATCACGCTCGTACCGCTGCCTGGGCTCATGCCGCTCAAACCTCTCAGACCTCTCGGGGCGCTCAGGCCGCTCAGGCCGCTCAGGACTACGCCGCTCGGGACTCCGCCGCTCGGGCACCACCACCGCTATATCCCCCACCATTATGCTCTGCCGTAAATCCATCTGGTCCTGCGTCAGCAACCGCCTATAGGAATTGCTCCGCGTAAGGGAAACGCCTTGCACACTCATTGCCGTTACAGTCCTTGTGGTCTTTGGAATTACCGCCGAGCAGGCGGCATCCCGCTATTTATAGTCGAAAGTTTTTCGAGAGAGAGAAAGGCAGCCACCTCACAAAGCCTCTTCTCCCTCCAAGTCTCACAGCGTGGCTATACGCACAGAAACCAAAGCAGAGAAGCTCTTACTTTTCCCGATCCGGGATCTCGAGTCTTGCTGGTTGTACGCATGTCTCTACGTGAGGCCCATTGTCCTGCCAGGTCCCACCAGTCCTGCCAGGTCCTGCCAGTCTCCGCTATGCCGTTTTCGTGTCCTCTTTGCCCCATTCCCTGCGGCTGTCTCTACGTCTTTTCCATTTCCGAGGAGTTCTAGACTCCCTCTCCATTCGTCCTTGGCCCCCCCACATTCTGTGCGCCCGCGTCTGTGCTCCGGGCAGGGGAATCGCGTTTTGACAGCATTAGAACCAACGGAACTTTAAGCTTCTCCGCCTTCCCCGCGCCTGTCTCTGTGGATCCCCCCACCCAGCCGAACGGAACGCTCTGACGGACCGGGATACCCAATTTTGCTTCTCCTGCGCGTTTCACAGCAGAAATCACTGATGCAGGGATTGAGCCACGACGTGCGGAGTTTTCTTCGGGGGTGGGGGTTTGGAGGGGTATGGGGGGCTGATGTGTCGTACTTAAGAACTCCGACGTATATCACTTACTGTAATCATGTGACTGCTTGTTGGGGGTAGCTAAGCGATTATTAGTATTATTATAGTTTGTAGAGACTGGGGGGGTTATATGTATGAATATCATAGAAAGTATTAAATTAAAAGAACAAAAGAAATAACTGTGACGTGTATAATGAAGTGAATAAAATTGTAGGTGGAGGCTTACGAGTCGTGCTCGTTGGTGTTGTTCTCCGATAGCTCATGGACGCGGATGCTCTCCATGCTCTTCTTGTTGTCCTCCTCGTCTGATCTCAGCGAGATGTCGGAAGGCAGCTCCTCGGTGGCGGAGCGGTCGATCAGCCTGCTGTCCCAGTAGTTTACGAAGTGGTACAGCCTGGTGATGCCGGTGACCTGGCCCAGCTTGTTGCAGGTGCGGTGGAATCTGCCCTCTGGGTTCTTCTTGTACAGCTTCATCAGCGATAGTCTGATGGCTAGGATAATCACGGAGCACACTAGACCGGCACCTGGGGCCACCACGAAGGCGCCGAAGGCGCCCCAGTCGTCGGCGTACAGGCCGTTGGAGATCAGCAGCAGTCTGCCACCTTCCTTAGCGGAGTGGTAGTACACGGTACCGAAAATCCACACGCCGAGGATACCAGCGCAGCCACCTCCGATGACTTCCCAGGCGCTCCAGATTTCGTCCAGCTTGCCCCACAGGCCCACCACTAGCACTGGCACGACACTGGACGACAGCAGGTCGACAATCAGGTAGATACTTAGCACGTCCTGTGCGATTAAACCGACCACAACGACGGGGACCATGATGGCGACCACGATACCACGCACAAGCATGATGTGCAGCTTGTTTCTGAAGACATCGTTGGAGATGGTGGAGACCAGGGCGCTCTGCAAGGAGTCCAAGGTACATGTGGACAGCACGGCGACGAAGACCAGTGTGAAGCCGATGATCCAGGAAGGCAGTTGAGCTAGCAGCAGGTAGAACGCGGCACCGGAGTTCTCCTGGTCTCTGGCTGGCAGTAGGCCCGCCCACACGGCGATGAAACCGGTGACACCGACCACGGTGACGAAAGTGACTAGAATGAAACAAGCCAAGGAACAGCCGATGAGCAGGTCCTTGTTCGATCTTGAAGCGAAGGTTCTTAGCCAGAACCCACTCATGAAGAAATCGTTAGTGAAGATGGCCACTGTTAGGATGTAGACCAATTGCCAACCTAGCTTGTTACCCTTCAGTAGTCCCGATGGGCCGATCAAGTCTCTGTCGATGTGGATACGGCTACCCATTGCCGCGGCGACGATGACCAGCAGGATGAACACAATGCTGACCTGCAGGGAGTCTGTCATGAAAGAGATGTGGAAACCACCGATGGATGTGTAGATGGTAGTCACGACACACTCAATGATGATGACAGGCAGAGAGTTGATGTTGGTCAGGGTGTCGATGGCGTACTTCAAGGAGGCCACTTCGCTGACCAGGAACAAGTACACAGTCAGGATGGTGCATGCACTCAGGTACCAGCCACACAGCAAGCCGAATCTGTGGAAGACCCACTCGGTCAAAACGAACCCGCTGGGAGTCTTCTTTCTGATAAGTGGTCCTAGGAACGCAAACACAAACATTGGCAGACCACCGGCCAGAGCGTAGACCAGCAGACCGTGCAGACCGTCCAGGTTAGCAATCTGTGGGTACGTTGACAGGACACCACAACCCAGCCCAGAGGCGACGAAGTTGAAAGCCAGCGGGATAGCCTTCTGGGTACCGTTCGCGGACAAGAAAGTCTTGGAGTCCCTCTTCCAGTACGCTACCATCGAGGCAGTGATCAGTAAGACACCGTATGTAGGCCATATGATGGCGTGAGCAGCAGGAATGGACAAGTGACCCATTATTTTTTTTTTTGTGGTTATCTATGCTTGTCCTGTTCTGCTGTGAAGTAATTCTGAGTGCCAATTACCAACAGATCAGACGAAGCTTATATACAATTGTATAAGTTGATTAGCAGCATTTATTTTATTATTATTTTTTTTTTTTCACAATTTTTCACTTTTTCACTCTTGCAAAGCTCATCGCTATCATAGTTGAATCACTACTGCAGAAAGCCCGCAGGCAAGGTTTTGGACCTGGGCTACTTCAAAGACTGAAGAGCTTATCTCTGGAAAAAAGAAAGGAAATGAAAGAGGGTGTTGGGAACGGGAAAGCCAAAGCAACAGCAACAAGAGCTTGTGCGGGTGTTGCTGTGGAATATTTGTAGGTTAGGGTAATCTTGGCAGAGCTGAAAGCTCTTCTCAGTGTGCGAGGGATCCATTGAAAGAAAAACTAGCAAATCACTTACTTCTGGGTAGAGGATAGCCGCAGGAGGATACAGATCTCATTATATAACCGTTTTCTATGCATTATATAGTGGCCCTGTGCGGTATTGTCTGGGAGTAGGGTCAAAATTGGAGTGCTCCTACAGAAATTGCGGCACTTCCCTCTCTCCCACACGCAGAGAGACAACAGGATGTTTAAGGACTTAGGCTGTAAGGGACCTTCCTCAGACCTATGGGGGGGGCTGTACTCGGCCGAGGCAAAGTATTCAATTAGAAGTCACCCCCAGAAAATGCATTTAGCAGTCATCCATGAGACATGCACTTACTGGGAAAAACCTTTTTTCTAAAAAAAGACTTGACAGCTATCTCCTGATACCTTACACGGCACAGAAAGAGAACCGAAACGTGATGTCCGCTCTTGCGAAAATCCCAAGTTTTCAAAACAACAAATTGAAGGCTCGTGATCGTTCGTGCATTATATCTTTACATGTGAAGGAATCATTAGTATAAAGTACATATATATCCTATTCTTTCTCTTCGTCTTCTTTGTAGCCCTTGTACCCGGCGCATATGCTCTCTCGCAGGAAGTCGAAGCGCTCGTCCTCGAGTATTGTGTCTCTCAGCACATCTGCGGTGATCCTCTTCATGCCTCTCTGTCTGGCCATGTCCCCGCTCTTCTTGACCAGCAACGCCATGAAGAACTCCAGCGAGCGGCCAGTTATCACGGGTGTCGCCTGCGATACTTTACCTATGTCCTCGTCCGACTGCATTATCTTCTTCACCTTCGCAGGTGGGAAGTGCGTCTTTATCTTCTCAAACACCTCCGTAGTCTCATCCTTAGCCTCTGCACTTACCTCTGCACTCGCACCAACACTGGCTCCCACCTCCGTGCCAACAGTACCATACACTTCACTGTCACCCGTCGTTATCTCTTTGATATCCATGCTTTGCTTCAGTCTGTACGCAATGAATTAATAACAAAAAAAAATCACGTGTGTATCAAAGTATCTTTCCTTGTTCGCCTGTCTTAAAACCACTTACAAAAACCTATAACGTATAAAGGAATAAGTATAAACAAAGTAAGCTAGCGTGGGCTTTTGGGTAAGAGGAGAATGCGCTTCGCACTTCCAAGTTATTGGGATTTGTTCCACAACCCGATTATCCAAATTGTTTAAATAAGACAAAAAATCTATCGAGCTTTTCTGTTTTGCGTAGAAATTTTTTTCCCCTTCCCATCCCATCTACTTGTACAAGGTGATACAGCGTGTTGCAGCCAGAACATACGGTGTGACGGGGAAGTTTGCTGGCCATCTGCCCTCCACTCCTCGCCCTCCTCGAAAAAGGGCTTTTGCTAGTTAAGTCTTACCCGGACTAACTCTTCTTCGATACTACTAGAAGCAGGATGCCCAGTTTGTGCTACATAGAACTGTTTATACTCTTGAAAGGTACAGCTGTCCCCCATGTGTGTGTGTGCTGGGCCAATTACCAAGAAAAAAAAATTGGATTGTTGGTGTTAGCAACCCAAAAAAATATTCTTCCCCGCCAGGACTCGAACCTGGAATCTTCTGGTTCGTAGCCAGACGCCGTGACCATTGGGCCACGAGGAACAAGAATTCGTTAGAGTTCCATCGTCGGTGGGCAGACTATAATCTGTGAAATCATTACATGTCCGTACAAACTGATATAAAGCTTTCCTTCGACGCTCGCTTTGAAATTGCGCCTGTGCGGTGGAGTGGGGAGGGGGGTCTACGCAATACAGTGTATTCAATTTGGGTACGTTTGCAATTGTTATTATTTGTCAATTGAATTCAAGATTATATTGTCTCTCTATAGATCACTCTCTTCATTAATAGTTGGTAGTTTGAAGATAATGCGAACTTTGTTGAGCTCGGTGTATTTTTTCAATGCTTTAAACGATGGACGTTGAAGCGTTAAAGTGCGGTCGTTCGGGTGCTTTGTTTTTTTTTTCAATAACAAGACGCCTATGAGTCAATGGCCCGTGCGTCTTATATCATCTACTTGCATTTAGTGTAGTGTACGAAGTCATCGCATTGTTGAGAGCATCGTATATTCGGAGTTTCATGGCTAATTGTTGCATCAGAAAGCGTGGGAAAAAAAGCATTGAAGACACAGAGTACGTAGAAAACACAACACAACGCGCACGCGCAAAAGCACTCGTAGTTGTATTTGTATTTTACCCAGAATAGAACTGGTAGCGTGGGATGGTCAGTGATTTAGACGAAAAAGCACCCCAAGCACACGATGGCTGAGACTGTCTCTCTCCCTCCCTATATATCTGCATCTCTATGGGTGTGGGCATCGGAAATACGTTTCGAGCGGTGTTTCATCTTCACTGAGTGGGGTGGGCTTGCATATGGTGGTTTGCCGTCTTACACACTGCATCTAGGGAAAAGATTCATGGAGCACAAGAGTGGGGGGGTTGCCAGCACTACCATCTTTGTTTTGCAACGGGATGGAAGAAAGGTCGTCTTTATATAGTCGGTGTTATAGCCAATGTCCCCGGTGGGACGTGTTATTTCCCTTCCACTGCACTGGGCTCGTTACAAGTGCATGCCCTTGTGAAAGCTCGTATAAGAGTTCCATACGTATCTCTCAACCCAGAAATTGTGAGTAAACGTAGAGTGCACAGTGCACAAACGCAGATGTCATCGATAACGTTGGACTCCCTAGCTATTACCATACCATTACTGCCAGTCTGGGCCTGTGCTATCTGCGACAAATGTAAATCCAGTACAAAGACAAGCCTCGGGGCAAAGCTGCAGGGCTGGATAAGCAAAGATAACTGTCACAGAATTTTAGTAAATCCCAAGGATCGGCGTGGAAGTTGGAGATAAGAACGGCGTTTGTAGTGTTGTACCCACCCTATACGTATAAAGCACTAGCATACACAGACGGTACTGGAGATGGGCAAGTCTGTTCTCTTATTCAATAGGAAATATAGCATTCTGTTGATTGTGAACACACGTCATGGGAGGGAAGGGTAGCGAGTTATTCCGGGTGCGCTACTTTCATAGCAAGAGACTAGCTCTGACTTCTTCGCTAGTCTCTTGCCGCGGGCTGCGCAATTATCTACTTCATTTCATATGAGTAGTGCCACTCGCGAGTTATATTGCGTTAAACAAATTGTAAGAAAACCCCGTGCAAATATACTGAGAGGGGAGAGCAGCCACACCATTCCCTTTTGGTCCCACTACCTCCTTTTGATAGGTGCACCCTCTCCTTTTCCCTCCCCCTCCACAGAATGCAACGAAGGGGATGAAGACAAATGATAAATATTAGACAAGTAATTAACACGTTGGTGCTTCATCTAGTTTTTCCGTTGAGAGGAAGGAAAAGCACTCTACAGCAGAAGCGGAACATCCCCCCTCTCCACCGGAAATTGAAGCTCAGCTCACAAAAAACATACGTACAGAGTGCAACCTGCAGCCCGGTCGCAGTCGGGTCGAGAGAGACGCACAAAACCGGCGTAGGGAAGGGCTGCCTTTAGTGCGCACAGTCATTCGCCAGTCTCAGTTTATCCAGAACAGTAGTCCTCCGGGCAGTTCTTCGTTGTGACACTTTCTGTTGAGACCGGAGGAAGTTCCCTATTTTGACACTCGCCGCAGCAATTCTCGTACCACTTTTCCCACCCGCAAGTAAAACAGTACCAATACAATTAAGCCGGGATGGTACGAAAGTTCCCACAAAGGACAAAACAGCTATCAAACAAGCCTTGAGAAATTATCAGTCAAGAAAAAATTGGATATGTGTCCACATCCGGGATGGAATATATAAAGGACCCATTCTAATCAAATTACTTGATCTTTCTCTTGTTTCTTGCTCTTGCCCGAAGAGGACCATCGAACAAGAGTTGTCTTATGACTCCCACTTTCGGTCACTTTTTAGTGGAAAACTCGGTTGAAGAGGAAACATGAGTACCATTTATGAAGCTGGTAGTTTTCTCTTTCCGGGTTTCCCGCAAAAAAAATTAGTACTGAAGAACTCAAGTTTCGGAAGAAAAATCATCTGTTTATAATAAACTTCAATGGACTCTACTTTATGCGACTCGAATACCAATAAGCAGTGGAAATTATTTCTTACCAATGGAGTGTCTAAGAAAAATTATACTTTACTTTTATGTGCGGGTATTTTTTTGACGTACACAGTCAAGAAAAAATACCCTTTTGAAAACGTTGGATTTTTGAAATTTTACTATGGCATGGGGCTGTTTTTTAATCCTTCTAACTTGATATTAACCTTTTTTTCTTTCAGAGCAGTCTTCATTTGGTCGTGGCCTTTTTTTTTTTATTGGATGACTCCGCCCTTTGATAGTTTTTTCTCTTCCCTGTCGATGTTTCTATCTACTTTGTTTTCTTTGCGGTCTACTATTCTTACTGGGCAATAGAGCGTATCGTTCCGTTTACTTGGTCGTGACTTTCCTTTATACCCTTGGAGGAAAGGTTTGGGACGAATGGTGATATACTCGGATGGAATGGAAGTACAAAGAAAGCTTAAACCTGGAAATGATCTCTCTATGGGGATTTTGAAAAGCGTGGAAATTTGAAGGGTGGGTCTTTTGATATGGAAAAAGGGTTGACTGTTAGAAAGGAATTAAAAAGTATATGTCACTGTCCGAGGGAAGGCTCCAGTATCATAAAAATTTTCAATATCTATCCTTTTGTTCTAATTGTGGTTTTTCTTTCGTCCAGTAGCAAAGCAAAATACAGTTAGCATGATTGGCATAGGTGTTTATCCTATCGTTTTTACACATGAAGGTAAAGTCTTCAACGAGTTTTTTTTAGCCTATTCGTTGGTATGAATTGATTTATTAGTTGGGAAAGGGAAACATGACTGGCAAGAGTACTCAAGTTTGTCAATGAACATGGGGTCAAAAGACCCTCAGGAGGTTTGATTTTCCTTTTGCTCTCTTGAAAGTCTCAGTACAAATTTTGTTATAGAAATTATTTTATAGACGTTTACGAACTTCCCTTTTTTTTTCTATATTCATGTTGTGTAATAATATTCCATAATAAATTGCATTTTTTCTTTTTACCACTTTTAATTTTATGTTCCAACTCCTTGTATATTATTTTGGCAGTCCGTTCTAGTAAAGATTTGCAAAACAATTGAGCACGGCAAAATTTTCAGTGTGTTGGGATGGTAAAGACATTATGACTTGAAAGACCGTCCTGTACACAACTGACAAGACGACTCTTATGGTAAATCACACCATTTTGGTATTATTCTCTTTCTCTCTTTCTCTCTCTCTCTTTCTCTCTCTCTCTTTCTCTCTTTCTCTCTTTCTCTCTCTCGTATTGTCCAATAGTAAAGCATACTTTTGTACCTAGCCAACGATATGTCATTGCATTTGTCTGACAACCCAAGGATGGTCCCACACTGCTGGACGTCGTTTTGCAAATATCACACCACCTGTCAAGTAACAGCGTAAGATAGTAAGTTCGTGTATTGTTACTCAGGTGAAATTTTTTGACATTAAATATAACTAGCCGGTTTTCAGCTAACCCTCTCATCTAATGTTCTGGCAACTTGGCCGAGTGGTTAAGGCGAAAGATTAGAAATCTTTTGGGCTCTGCCCGCGCAGGTTCGAATCCTGCAGTTGTCGTTACTTTTTTTTTTTAAATTATTTCTTTTTGCACTACGTACATCCCCATTAACGACGTGGTCCGTTCTGACTGTCTCTCTTTCTCTCTCTCAGTGTTGTGGGCCCCCATCAATTATAGCGAGAAGCACCTATGCCAAATACATTTTGGTTAGGACTTATTAACTGCAATTGGTATGAGTGGTACTTCGATATCTGTGGACCGTTGACATAATAGTATTTGAATACTTGCAAACTAAGTCTTTTCCTTCTTTTACTTGAATTAAACAAATCGATCAATAGCTTCTGAAAGTGTAACAATGAGTTACTTCCAAGGAAATGATATGAATACCTCTTCAGGTTTCTACCAGCCATCCAGTCAATTCAATTTCCCTCAGGGTTCTATGTCTTTCCAATCTGGTGGCAATAACAGCGGTGATTCCAATGCTATGGGTGTAGCACCTGACCCGCTTCCTGCTGGGTTGTTTAATGCACTTTCCACAAAGGGTTATCCACACGAGCCTCCACTATTGGAAGAGATAGGTATTAACTTTGATCACATCTTCAAGAAGACAATGTACGTCTTGAGACCTACCATGTCTAGCGCCATGCTGTCACATGAGATTCTAAATGATTCAGACTTGGCAGGCCCAGTTATATTCTTCATGCTATTTGGTCTATTTTTACTGATGGCTGGTAAGGTCCACTTCGGTTACATCTACGGGGTAGCTTTGTTCGGTACAATCTCTTTACACACACTATCAAAACAAATGGCCACATCCAGCTCACAACAACAACAGCCTTCCTCACTACATTTCTTCAACACAGCTTCCATCCTGGGCTACTGTTTCTTACCACTGTGTTTCCTATCTTTCATCGGTGTATTCCACTCCCTGGATAACAGAATAGGGCATCTAACCGGTGCTTTGTTCGTGATATGGAGTACCTGGTCCTCTTCTGGTTTCCTAAATAACCTGCTACAACTACAAAACGCAAGAACTTTGATAGCATACCCACTACTGATTTTCTACAGCGTCTTCGCATTAATGGCTATCTTCGTTTGATCTGGGTCTGGTGCCCTTTTATGATAAACCCTCTACTATTTACGTCTCGAAAGCGTTAGCAAAGCATTTACATATAGAGAATCAGGTATATAGATAATAAAAAAATAACGATTACTCACTAGAATTCTTTTAACTATATCGTACATACTTGATTCATATCATTCACAATATTTTTGTTTATGTTGAGTTTCTCAATGTCATATCATGTTACTGTAGCCTACACTCAACCAAAACGTAGGTGATTGACACATTCCAAAAACATAAAATTCTCGAAGTCCCTTAATAAAAAAAAGTCAATGGCATAGAAACATAAATAATAATAACACACGCACACAACCAACACAATATAACCCAATTCTAGTATCCAATGAATGGATCAATACTTAGGACCAGCCGGTCTCTCAGGCCTTGGTTACTCCCCATCAACACGAGGCTAGCACATACAACTGCAGTACAGAGCCATGTCACCACGCCCATATTCTACCCTAACGCTAAACCACACCTGGGCCACCTGTACTCGAGCTTACTTTGTGATATCTACCACAGATGGCAGGTGCTTAATGGCGACTCTGCTGCCTTGTTCACAACCGGCACAGATGAGCATGGCCTAAAGATTCAGTTGGCTGCAGAGAAGAACAATTGCGAAAGTCCCAAAGCGTTCGTTGACAAATTGTACCCTGAATTTGTCGAACTAGATAAGACCTATGATATCTCTTACACCAGGTTCATAAGGACAACTGATCCAGATCACATCGAAAATGTTAAACTACTGTGGAATTTATGCCTAGAGAACGGATATATCTACAAAGGCAAACATGAAGGCTGGTATTCAATATCAGATGAGACGTTTTACCCATCATCTAAAGTTATAAAGGATCCCAACAACCCAAATAAATACATTAATACAGAGTCACTTAACGAAGTCATCCATCAAAGCGAAGAGAACTACTACTTTAAGTTGTCAAGTTTCAAGGAAAAGCTTATTAACCACATAACTGAGTTTCCAGATTTTGTGCACCCACCTTCTAAGAGAGACCAAATTCTAAGAGACTTAAAGAATGACCCAAACATTACTAAAGATATTTCAATATCAAGACCTGCGACAAGGTTACAGTGGGGGATTGAGGTACCCAACGACCCATCACAGAAGGTTTACGTGTGGTTTGACGCCTTATGTAATTATATCTCTTCGATTGGAGGTATTGAGGCAGTGAAACAAAATAAAAGAGCTCTCAGTAACCACATATTGGGAAATTCAGATATAACAGTTTACCAACCTACTAATGTTTGGAAAGATACTGTACATGTTATTGGTAAAGATATCGAGAAATTTCACATAATCTTCTGGCCGAGTTTTCTCTTAGCTGCAAACTTACCCTTACCAAAACAAATAGTCGTTCATTCTCATTGGCTGTGTAATGGTTTCAAGATGTCCAAGAGTCTTGGTAACGTTGTTGAACCAATGAAAATATCTTCTCATTATGGAACTGATATGGTGAGATGGTTTTTGATGGAAAACTCAAAAGTAGAAGAAGATGGTGATTTTCAAGAAGAGAAATTGTTTGCAACAACCGAGCTATTTGTTTCAAAATGGGGCAACTTAATCAATAGATGTTGTGGAGCAAAATTTAATATTGAAAGATCAGTGCATAAATATGCAAGGAACTCCGAAGAAGTTTTGGCTGATTTTGAAAAAATATACATAGATAATGACATGATAATACAAGCCAGATCGTTGATTCAAGATGTCGACCAACTAATACTAAATGCTGGAAAATACTACGAAAAATTTCAATACAATCTTCTAATAAAAGACATATGGAAAATCATCAACAGTACCAATTCATTATTTCAGTATGCCGAGCCATGGAAAAAACTTGGAGAACAACAGGATATTATAATATTTTTGTGTGCTGATATATCAAGAGTATTGGCAATTTTAACCCAGCCAATAATTCCGCAGCTGTCTCACAAATTACTGGATCACTTAAAAGTTGACCAAGAAAGGCGAACAATTGACTATGCTAATATTGGTCATGACCAATCTTATGCTGTAGAGGCCAATATAAAAAATCGCCCAGTTCCCATTGCTAGAGTTCTAGGCTTAATAGGTATCGAGTAAATGCCACCCCTGCATTATATCGCCGTAAAATCTTGTAAATAAAATTGCATCGCCTTTGACAAGACCCTGTTTGACATACGTATGATATCTATTGATAAAGGTATGACCAATCGAATATAATCATTATTTTTATATATATATGCATATTAATTATTAAATATCTATCAAGTGTCGGTTCCCCATAAATTACCTTCTCTGATATCTTTCTCGAGAAGCTGCATCTGCCAGGGAATATTGCCAGCATTTTCAGCTTTATGTTCGGCTACTGATATACTTCTCTTAATTTTTTCTATTTGCTTTTCATCCGTGGGTTTCACTTTTCTTCTTTTTATTTCTTTAATATTAGGAGTATGTCCAATGCTCATCCCAACTTTAACCAAAGTTTCTATGCCCTCTAAAGAGTTGCTAACTAGATCAGAATCAAATATTAACTTCTTCGATTGCATAACCAATATTACTGTCGAGCCTCCAAACTTGAAATAGCCCATTTCGTCACCTCGTCTCTTAAAATCACCTTCTTGACACGTTAAAATTATTGACCCGACCATCATAGCACCGACTGCAATATATAATAAAGGACCAAACTCCTTAGTTTCTATTGGTACAATAACTCTTACATTTTCACCAAAGACGTCTAATTCACTTCTGACAGCCATTGGATTAACTGTGTAATATTCTCCTTTAATAAATATAGGCTTTCCAACCACACCATCTACAGGACAATGTATCCTATGATAGTCTTGCGGTGCCAATCTAAAAATTGCTATGCTGCATGAAGAATCGTTAAAGATTTCTGGACGATAACCACCTGTTAATCTATTCAAGCTGAACTTACTTCCTTTGATCCAGATTTCTTTAGATTTTTGAATAGTAGAATAAACAGTACATCTAGAATCTGCTGCCGAAACCATCACCTCAGAAGTATCACCTTCAGGTGGCCTACTCCCTGGTTTTAGCTTCCGGTAAAAAAATTCATTAAAGGTACGATATTCTGTAGGTTCACACTGACTCATATCCAAGTCATGAAATTTAATGAAGGAGTCAATTTGTTTAGCGGATAAGGGATTATCAAATTTTTTGCCTTGTCTCACGGATAGCGTTTTCAATAGCGTTTTAAACTTTTTTGATTCTTTACCTTTCCCATTATATATTATTCTCATACCCACCTTTACATGTGCACTTATCTTTTCTTCCAAAACAATACCAGTATCTCTGTCCTGTACTAAAATATTGGCATTATTTGACCCAACTGCATACTTACCATAAGTTAGCTTAATCAATAACTTACTGAACCACCTTTTGGAAGCAAATTGAGATGAAACATATGATGGCTTTAGAACTTTTCCACATTTTTTGAAACTACAAAGAGCAAAATGGGTTATCAAATCATTTTCCAGTATTAATTTTGAATTCATATCATTATTAGAAGGGCGAAATGATCTAAAACAGGATGGACACTTCCAGATATTTTTAAAATCTCCTGATTTTGTCCATTGTTGAAGCCCATTCACTAGTTCATCCTGTGTTAATGTTTCTCCACTCCAGGGCAATTTTTTGTAATAAGAAAAAAACTCCAAGACATCAAACTCGGAAAAAGAGCCTAATCTTTGCAAAAATAACAGGGTTTGAACGAGGTCAAAAGTCTCTCTATCTGTAGAAAGAGATACAGCCCTTTTCCAGAAATAACTCTTCAAATGCGAATAGGGTACATATCTAATTCCTAATCTTAAAACTGGAGAATCAAAATTTTCAGAATCTCGTAATGTCAATTTTAGAGGAATTTCAATAACCTTCCAATCATGATCTGGAGTTTGTTTCTGCATTACTTCTTGCAGTGTTAATTCATACTTAGCTATCATATCATTATATGAAAAAGAATCTTTGTCCATAACACTTAGATGTATATCGTAATGCTTTTCGTTTGGATAAATTTCGAAAGCAGCGCGTTCATCAAACACAGGGTTTAACGTGTGCTTTCTCCACGAAGTTTTAAACACTCTCCGACCAAATGTCATAATAATAAATGGATCCATTGCGTAGTATGTTTTAGATATCTTATTCTTTAATTCTGGCAAACCTTCTATGGACTCAAAATGCACAAACATTACACCAAGTGCATGTTCTCTCTTTGAGAGCTGAAATTTTCTACTTAGCAGTGTCTCATAATAGTTAGAGAACGAAGAGTAGTTAGCTCTTGTTCTCTTCCTTTTCAGCATTGGAAATAATTTCTTTCTGTTCATTTTCAAAATTGTACTGTTCAGATCTGAACTATTTTCAGATTCTTCATTTCTATCATCCTTAAAAGAACCAGTAGATCTGATATGTGGACTTCCGCTCTTAATCCTGGATAAACCATCTGTAGGCGTGTCCGGTGAGCTGTTTCTAGATGCTATGACATCATCCAAGGTCATAACTTCATCACTACTGGGCAGGACAACTTCGTATTCATCTAGAGCTGTCACCATTGTCGGTATAGTCAAGATACTTGAATTTTCCAAATTTTCAGATATTAATGGCTCATCTGGAAAATAGTCGATATCTTTTAGTTCATCTGAAAATGATTCAACGTCATCTTCATAACCGTTTTCTAATTCATCAAATGCATCGTTACTTGGATCACTATCATTTTTGCCAGATGCATCGGGGCTTGTTGAATCATCAGAGTTATTAGAACTTAGATGCAAAAGACCAAGTGGTTCAATCAATTCATTGGGTATAGCCAATACATCATCTTCAAGTTCATCATCATCATCTTCATCCATGACCACTTGCTCTTCATCAAGGTTAATGTTTTCTTCGATAAACTCGTCACACAAGTCTCTAGCATCGGGGTCCTTCATTGATAAAAGATCTTCGTTTTCATCATCCAGATAAGCTGATGAACTGTAAACATTTCTTAAATCAAGGTTACTTTTCTTATTCTCATGCAGGTATTTGTTCCATTCGTTAAATTCCTGTACAATTGAATGGCTTCTGTTATTACACTTCAACCGAAATCCCACTTGGATCTCTCCAATGATTTGTTCTTTACCAAAATCATCTGATTTTTGTCTTTTCTTATCATAAAGCGGGAACCATTGCGGAGGTTGAAAGAAATTGTATCCAGTAGCTGTATCTTTTACTTTGAATATGTCAGTCAGAGAAACTCTAGTTTCACCAACGTAGAGATAGGAAGACTTATTCCTTGTGCCCAAGCTACCTTGATTATTACTATCAGACGTGAAATTTCGCTTTTGCCCTGATGGACTATAACCACTGGGAGAAGAACTCACACTTGGACTTGGGATACTAAGTCTCTGTAGACTCAAATTTCCGAAAGATCTAGAATGTCTATGTGCTGTTGTAGAGCTTTTGTTATTGTCAATTGTCAAGTATGGCAAGTTTTTGGACGTTACGTTCGACCTGGTTCCTTCCGCTGTTGAGTTTCCATATATCGATGCATCAGAAATGCTTTCACCGCTAACACTGAGGTTTGTTCTTGAGTATGGCGTCAGCGCAGAACTCGAAGAGTAACCTCTCTTTCTCTTATTTTCCACCTCGGAACCACTATTCAAATCACTTTCATCATTCACTCCGTGAGAATGTTTAGAAGAAATGCAATCGTAAACAACCAAGTCTACATACGGCGACACTGGCCTGGCCGGCAGCTTCAACTTTACTATCTGGTTCCACCTGGTATTGGAATTCTTCAGCCGCGATGACCTTTTCACAAAAAATGTATTAGTGGTCACAAAACAGGTGGGACAACACTGGAATCGCTGGAAAAGCTCTATCTTCTTAGTGCCAACAAGGTGGACCTCCAAGAACAACCCATTACGCATCCGGTCCTCCTTCTCACCTCTCCTCTTCCTCTTCCCAATACCCATCAGCCTCATTATTGGTTCTCTATACTTACAAGCTTATACATTGACTGCTCTAGCCTCCTTTTTAACACCTCTTTTTCAACACGTTTCACACTACACTTTCTCACAAATGTCTCAAATACCCCATTACCCAAAAGTTCAGAACTTATATATAGCGCTGCTTTGTGATCCAACCCGTCCCTCAGCCTAGTTTCCGGCCTGATGTGCTTTACGCTAGACAATGTTCAATATTCTGCTGGGTGATTTACGCTTTCGTTTTTTTCCAGCTGGAAAACTTGTAACCAGACCACTTGTTGTTCCTCCAGCCCCTTCACCTGTACGCCAGTTTCTAAGCATTTTGAGATCTCGGCCAAGCTTCGAATTTCTTGTAAAGCTTCGAAAGTTATGATCTCTCAAAAAGGGTCCGGCATCTTCTTGGCTCCTCTTTTCCCCCCCTTTCTACAGCGATGCCGTGTGCCGTTCCATGCATCGCCGTGCCTTCTGCGGGTGTTTCTCTCTCTAGCCTGTCCCTCCCCCATTCTCCTAGACCTGGATCTCACAGTTTTTCTCACCGTTTCCTCCTTGCTACGTTAGTGGCTAATTTACAGTGGCACGGATGTTCCCCAAAACGGTAATACGGGGAGAGGGACCCCCCCCAAGCGATGGCTTCTGTACTGTTGTCGGCTAATTTACTTTTTTCTTCCCATTAATTAAATAGTATATTAACAGCTCCCCGATTAGGAAAGTAATTAGATCTCTGGGCGTTAAGTAATATTATCGGAAAAACTCCCTTGCGGAATGTGTAGATCAGTCTAGTCCATATGGCGGAACAGGTCCACTAGTACTCAGCATAGCGCATACTCCTCTTTTTTTTTCCAGAAGAATTATATTTGTGTAATTGACATCTATAGTTAAAGTTTCTGTCTGACGTAGAAACGATTTTCGATAGGGTCAGAAAGGTGTTTTCAATTGGGAATTCAACACTTCGCAGTTGCAAGCTGATTTGGCACTCCCAACTCTTACGATACGAACTTTTTCGAACTCACCCCCCCCTTCTAAACTGGATTGGTTCTCTTGTACAGCAAGAGAAAAAAATCTAATAAGAGATGAGATGAGCATTCATAACTGCCATTGACTGTACAAACATACCACAACTGACAACGAGAACACACAATGGGTAAGAGATTTTCAGAATCTGCTGCGAAGAAAGCCGCTGGACAAGCGAGGAAAAGAGAGCAAGCGTACCATAAGCACCAAGCTGAACTGGCGGCCCAAGAAGCTGAAGAGGCAGCTAAATGGGAGCAAGGTTCCCGCAAGGAAAACCCAAAGAAATTGCTAGAAGAGCAGAAAAAACAAGAAAAGCTTAGAGCAAAGAAAGAAAGAGAGGCACTACTGGCTGAGGAAGAAGCCAGCCTCGGAAAAGGTGGAAAGGGTAAGAAGAAATAAAACGCTGAACCAGTTTTGAGACCACATTTCTGTATCACTTTGAGATAAGAAGCCCTTCAAATAAACACAAACACCCACACACACACACACTAATATTTATGGATGAAATCCATCATAGAATGATGGACTTTATCACCATTACGACTTCAATTCCAGCATTTTTATAACATTTTCCCACCTACACATTTTACCAAAAATGAAGAGTAAATATGTAGAGGAGAAGCAGAGCAGATTGTTTAATACCTAATTGAGAGTTTATACAACTATGCCTCCAACTCCAACTCCAACTCATTTACTCTGAATTAAACAAAAAAGCATATCACATATACCTAGCAATAATATTTTTGCTAACAAGAAGTATCAAAACTCATATTTTAAATCGTCATAAATACCATAAGCTAGGTACATACTATTTAATCACTAATGTATTTTATTTTATATTTACAAAAACTTGCTAATTTTGCCATTACTCTCACAGCAGTACTAACATATTTTTTTCCCATCTTGAATAAATGATGAAATTTTGCATACAGACTAAAACTTCAAAAGCTGAAACCAATAGGACTTTTCAATCGAACATGAAATGAGCAATATTCAATACTATTACCAGAGCGGTCTCAGGAAGATATATCCTTACTATCACACAAGGACGGCATTTGTGAAAGGTAGGTGGCACAATAGAACGGTCCTGGATGTACTGGTGAAAGAGTTTCGGGCACATTCTGCAGAATACTATGGCCATCAGATAGTGAACGGTAAATACAAGCTAATCAGAGACGGCCAATATCTCGACAACCTATCAGTATTAGATACGCCAATAAAAAACAATGATAAATTGGAATCGACAGTGCACAAGCACGAGCCTCCAGTTTTACAATGGTGCAGTAACGAGGCAAATATACCTGGTAAGAAGATAGCAGGAATTGATATTGTATATGAAGACGAAAACTTATTGGTAATAAACAAACCTTGCGGTATACCAATTCACCCCACAGGGCTCTATTATGGAAATACACTAACTGAGATCTTGAAGGTGAATGGAGTCCATGCTCTTCCAGCTTACAGACTAGATAAAGTGACATCTGGTCTACTAATACTATCAAAGGATACTGGCACTGCTTCTATGGTTCAAAAGAAGATACGATCTCATGAAATGCAAAAATGGTACTTGGCGAGAGTTGAAGGTGCATTCCCACATGTCAATGAAGTACCACATATAGAGACTCTAGAAATACAAAGGCTAGACTTACCAATTGAGGAACAGATAATACAGGATAACTCAATTCTTACTATCGAAGACTCTGATGTATACACAGTTGAACCAAAGAAACAGTACCCATCAGGGTTAAGCGTACCGAGATCAGCTAAGACAATATTTTATCCCATTAAATACTTCCCACATAAGAATGAAAGTATTGTGGCCTGTAGACCAATAACTGGCCGTACACATCAAATAAGAATACACTTAGCTCGGCTAAATCACCCAATTGTTAATGACACAATATATTCTCAGAAGATTACTAGATACCCGGAAAGACTCAACTTTATCCGTTCGATAGCCAATTGGTCAGAAGCAAAACTCACAGATGAAGAGTTGAGTGAAACGTTTCAAATATTCATACAAGAGTCCGAACATTTTAAAAAAAAAGCTCTTGCGGAAAATAAGAACTGTCCTGTGTGCTCTGAATGTGGTGCACTTACGCTATCAGATCCTGATCCAGAAGATTTGAGTATTGATCTCCATGCGTGGAGGTATTCGGATGCAGAGAAAACTCTCAATTTTAAGACCGAACTGCCACAATGGGTGGTTAACGAGTAAATATACTTAGATATAAGTTTATATTGTTATTCACTTATGCTCTCTTTATGTGTCGATTACAGCAATTCCTGTGATGAGCTTGCTAATGAATGATACACATCGGCATCGCGAAAGTCAACTTTTTTGACATGAAAATAAAGGCAAACTAGTTAAGAGATGACCGAATTGTTCACGTTTAAATGCGGAAAGCTCCTCGCAACAATTACCAACGTATTTGCATCATCTATAGGGTCAGTGAGGATTAAATTAATATAAACAGTGTGAATACAATCGACCATTGGTTGGCACATTATCATGAGCAAAGGTAACTTATCCTTTATCATTCGAGTATTACTCGAAAGACAGGCTGGTACTGTCAATGGGTTGAAATTAGTAAGGAGGCGTGTGGTTGTAATGGTTTGCAGTAGTTTATTACTGCTAATTCGGCGGATTAAGAACTCTGGCGGTATGAGTAAAATTGATATACGAAATTGGTGTTTGAATACTATTGCAGTTCTATTTGCGACCAATGCTTCTCCATATATAAAACCTATTTTGGATAATAAGAAATACGATAAGCTGATCGATAGAATAACTCTAATATTTTCAATCATGATTTCTAGGACAGTACCTGAAAAGCTGGTTTCATTTTCAGTTGCTAACGTTATAATAAATGGAATCCGTAATTTCATAAGTGCCAAAAAACCTGATGCTACTGCATCATCTCTACTGAACCATGCTGCAACTTCGATGTTAATTACGCTTATATACCTTTTGGATGACAAAAAAAGCCGGTTGTACAAGTCGATTATATTCAATGACAAGAATCTCTTCTATGATTTCGCCATAATTTTTTCTACCATTTCCATTCATTCATTTTATATGGACGTGATGAATAAGCTTGGTTCTAAGAAAATAGATAAGGACTTCTTACTTGAACTTTATGAGCGTCGAAAAACTTACAGGAAATACAAAGCAAACTACTCAGAAATATCAAACAATTCAAAGGTCATAGTAGATAAATTCAGAGAAAAATATGAAATAACATTCAAAAGGCAGAGAACAAAGCTTGAGAAAATACTGAATTCGAGGCTATTCCAAAACTTCATTAGTACGAGTCAGTGGTGTATATTTAAAGTTTTACTAATGCATATTTTTAGGAAAGAGAGTGGTAGGTTCAGATTTAATGGAACGACCAAAAAATTCGTTGCTACATTTATAAGTCTATTAACCTTAGACTTCGGGAAGGTGATGAGTGTCAATACCTGGATATTGAAATTATTAACGTATTACATCTCAATTAAATATTATCATTGGTGGCAAGTAACTGAAGAGATTAACAAGGTTGTCCTGTCTATTGCGTCTGCCCTAATAGTATAAAAGATATTGCTGGCAATTATCTTATGGCGGTATACAACATTGGCTCTAAATATCCAGGAAAAGAATTCTCATAATCGTCTAGATTTATAGTACATGATAATTGTATCTAAAACATTATAGAATAAAGATATAGTTACCCTCAGCACATATATTTTGAGGTAATAAGAAAAAGATACTCTGAAATACTTTAAAACACTCTCTAAATATGCACTTTCAAGCACCTGGGACACCAGTTTTCCCCTTTAGCTTCAACAGAATTTCCTTAAACTTGGATCTGTCTCTACCACCGATAACATCTGCGTCATCAACATTGATCAATTGCAACACACGATCCCAAGTAGTGTTGTCCTGTGAGAAGAACTGATCTCTTTCTTTCAAAAATTCTTCAGCTTCTTTCTTGGTTGTGCTTATGTGTTGCTCTTTCTTCTTGTTGTAGTTGTCATAAAAGTCATCTATGTATTTGATAGCCTCGTCCTGGAGTTTCTTCTTGGCCTCTAATTCAGCCTCGTCCTTCTCCCTTATTTCGTTGTCACGCTTAGTTTTCCATTCTTGTACAACATGGGAACGATCTTCAGCCGTAGTGGTAGATTGCTGCATGTCACCGAAGTCATCATATGATTCAGATGTATTTAGATTCTCCTGCACAGCAGCATCCTCATTATCCTTGGCAGCATTGTCGTTGTTGAAGTCGGATAAGCTGCCATCATCAAGCAATTCAGCGTCTTGCTCAGTCTTGAATTCATCTCCTAAAACCTCTGCTTCCCTCTTCAGGAAATCTGTGCTATTATCAAGGTTAGCTACAAGGTCGCTATCATTGTTCTCCAATGGGGGGAATTTCTCAGACATTTTTCAAATGCTATGTTTAATTTTATAACTATCTAGACGGATTCTTGCTCCTGCTCAATCGAATATACGTGCAATCGTTATCTAGAGTTCACAATTGGCCTGTAATCCTCTGAACTATACCTGGACTGCTGATCAATAGTGAACTTTTGACTAACAAAATCCCTTTTGGATCCACTTCTAAGCTGAAAAGTTCGATTTCGCAGTTTCGTCCCTCGAGGAATCGTACGTCGGTATGAATATAGCGAGTGATTGACTACACTGAAGGATGATACCTTCTTATGAGTATATTCCTATATAAAAATGCAAAGAGAGATGTATATATAGTGCCTATTCTTGTACCAGTATTGATGCTCCAGTACCTATATCTATCAGTTCATTTGTCTTTAGGTCTAGTAATTTGAGGCCGGCCAGTGATTGGTAGTAACCCGGCATTATTGCAATGAAACTCAAGTCCACAAAATAAGTCTCATGCGGATCAATGATTGGTATCTTGTAGTCATTAGAGAGTAGAATTATCCCCTCTGTTATCTTCTTGTATTTCTTGTACAGTTGTATCTGCCTGTCCAAAGTTATGTTGCTAGAATTTTGTATCACTGGAGATTGGTTGTTGTAGTAGACAACTAAGTCCAACGGCACTGGGGAGGTGTTAATAATCTGCAACCTTAGAACAAACTTCTTGCCCATGTCCACTTTCAAATTGTTATTCAGGATGCTGAATTTGACATTTTTCAACTTATTGTATAACAGAGATGGTGTGGACACAGCGGTGGCACTTAATCTTGGCGATACACCAAATGGCTTTGCTGATTGATTTACAGCAAGAGTAGAGGATGATGCATTTGGTATCAAGTTAGGATTCACTGGACGCTTGAGAGCAATATCGGTTTCCCATATAGTATTCACCGGGAATCTCTTATCTCCTATAACCAATTCATATTTCAAGTTTATCCTGACATGGTGGGGATATATTTGACTGTTTTGCAGCAAGGGAAGCTTGTAGTTTATACTATAGCTATCACGGAGGTATACTTCAAATGGCATAGTAAATTTAGAAACAGGTTCTATCTCTGTTTGTGCTTTCCTATTCACTAGGTTATATGACACTCTATCAAAATGCATGGAGAAACTCTCTGAGGTGTAATGCTTCGAGATCAAGCTCTCAGCAGCTTTTGACGTTTGGAATTCAAGACATGATATTATAGAGGATATTTGTTCCAGTGCCGTATTTCGAAGCCTCATATTTATCAATGAGTATATTGGGTATTCTAGTTCAAATATTTCGTCCTTCTGATTTTGATCTTCTGACCCGATACCTTCATAATCCGCCTTCGTTACCGTAGTCGACGAAACTTTCTCTAACTCACTATCATCAGATGGTAACAAAGAATAAACAGGCTCAAAACTGGTCAGCATTTCATCGTCAGAACTGTCTCTTTCCTCTTCTTCTTCCTGCAAACTGATACCATTCAAGCGTTTTATGACAGATTTTTCACCATACCTGACCACTAGCCTCACTTTATTGTTATACCCATTGGTCATTACCACACTGGATCTAAATATTTTCCTTGCGTACGTGCTCTCTTCCAATCTAAGAAGCACACCCTCATGACATTCAATTTGAGTGAATATGTTTTGCTCCGATGATTCCAAGACTATCGCTTCATTGATCCATATGCTAATGCTATTAATACTAAGATTCTTTCCCTTGAGATAAAAGTATATCTCTAAGCACTCATCAAAGATCACAAATAACCTATCCTGCTTTGAGCTTCGCAGCTTGTCCAGTGTAACCTCGTCTACCACCCCGCCGGTTACTATCCCACGCTCAGTCGGTATAAAACACTCCATATTTCTAGACCTCACTCAATTCCGAAGGCGTAACCCAGTTTTACTCAGTGGTAGTGTTACAGGAAGTGATACAGCTGTACAACAACAATTCCTATAGCCATAGAGAGTTCAAAAGACTATAGGTACTTGCAAGTCGCCAGGCATCTTTTTTTTGCAAAAACGCCTTAAAGAGCAGGAAATTCGATGATTTGACTTGAAATAGTCAGAAATGGGTAAAGAACAGAACATCCTAATTGGAAACTATATACATTTTAGTTAAGTAGTAGATATATACATGAAATGGAAGACTAATTAGGAATATCGTTTGCTTTCTTGTGAATATTTCATTTGACAGCCCATTTTTAAAGGACATGGATATAAGGAACAGATATTGCAATTTGTGTGACAAACATGTGCTTTTCATATGTAAACCATTTGACCAAGTTCATTAAATCCAATCTTTCTGTCCTTCTTGTTGTCGCGAAGCACACGACCGTAACGGTGTCCCACTTCACCTACTTTGGCGTGTGTAAACTTTAGCACGGATCTTTCGCCCTCCTTCAATTCACCGTAAACTACCTTCTTCTTGTGTTCTTTCTTCTCTATGTGGCCCTCACTGTGTTCACCAATGGTAGACAACTTTTCCAATGTTTTTACAGCAGGCTCTAACTCTAACACTTTGGCAGCATCTACTGGACCAAATGGTTGTGACTCAGCGATGGTTAAGAATCTAGAAGATAGGGCCTTCTGTGGGACCGGAATTTCTGATAGGTTTTCTCTGTTAGCTGGAACTTCTGGGACAAACAATGGAAACATCTTATACAGTGTCTCAGACATAACCTTTAAATCTGGGGATATTCTGTTGAGTTTCTCCCACTTCTTTTCAACTTTCATCAACTTCACAATTGCCTCTACGCGGGGAATCTTCAAACCGTAGTTATGAGAAACCTGTTGGGTAGAAAGACCATTAGTCTCTATGTCGTTGTATATCTGAGCCTTAAGTTCCTCACTCACCATGTAGTTGGTCTTGCAGTGTGGATTTGAAGGGAACGGTTGTAGCTGTCTTCTCTCAGAAACATCTTCGAGTCTCTTGTTATGTGGAGCGTCAACCAAAGCACCATCATAACGTTCAGTTAGTCTTTTACCTGTGTTTGGATCCCTCAGAGCCTGCCCTCTTTCGATGTCCGGTTTGATATAGTTAGGCACATGGTTGTTAGGTACTGCAAAATAAGTGTTCATGACATACTCACCCTTGTAGTTCTTTGGGCCAAGAAATTGTCTCATGGCATACTTCAGATTGGTGTCATGTTTCTTTGGATGCTGCCTCCCCAATCTCTTGAAAGGATAGAACGGATACGCTAGTCTCCTTCTCGAAAGGTTCCTGACCTGCTGATAGCAGCATATGTTTCCTTGCAGGAGCGAACTGCTCTTACCACTGGCGGCCGGGCGAAACATTGCTGTACTGATAGTATATTTGGCTATATGTGGTGTGGAACTCTGTTCAAAAGTTTATACTTTCTTTTTGACTATCTTGGTCTCAATTGTCCAACTATTCACTTATTCGTGATCCTCGTTGTTTGAAGTGAAAAAGTCAAGTATAAGGCCCATCGATAAAAAGTGACAAGAAGTAAGAGCTAAAGAAATGCTTAAGATATGTAAAGAAACTATGTATATGAATTACAAAAACTATCAACAGTTCAGATGCTTGTCTTCCGTTTACCAAGTGACATCTTTTTGCTCATGATCTTGATCAATTCTGGCTGTAGATCGTAGATTATACTCCTTAGTTGCTGGCTATTACCCATCACAGATAAATAGTCTTCCATTCTACTCACAACAGTCTCTATTTTCATGCTGAATGATCCTGTGCTAGAGGGGTTTAAAAGAATATCAAATAGTGGATTCCAAATATCATGATTCCAGTATCTTTTTATCGTGCCTCTAATTCTGTAAGTACCCGAATTAGTATTATCTATCTCTATGGTTTTACCGAATAACATACAATACACTATACTAGCAAGACCATAATAGTCTGCTTCAAAACTCCATGGATCTCCTTTCCTCATAGCTGGACAATCTTGCATGTCTGTAGTCCAATCTGCAATAAATTTGGTATTCTTATCAAAGAGCTTCATATCAAACGATCGGCCAAAATCAATCAAGTATATACCTTTCTTGTGCCAGCCATTACCACCATGCTTATCATAGTTCCCTAGAAGACCATCACTAAATCTAATCATACAATTATCTGGTTTGAGATCCCCGTGTATTATACCGACATCATGTAATCTTAACACAATTTTGATCAACTCCAATGACAAAAAGATACACAAACATTCATCAACTGAGTTGCTAGACTTTTCACCATAATAATTCACAAGATCAAGAATAGTACCCTGGTCTGCAAAATTTAAAACCAAATAACTTTCATCTAGAAAAAAGTGCAAAGAATATGCACTTATCACAGAGTCAAGTATTTTATCACCTTGTAAACGGTTTTCAATCTGTTTTAGGATATAGTATTCCCAAGAACTCGATGGTGTCTCTACTTTCAGTGCTCTTATATCACCTCTATCGGACTCTGCAAGGTAAACAGTAGCATAACCACCTTGACCCAATTCACCTACTATACAATATAGTTCGTCGGCCTTTTTAAATTCTAGTATCTGTCTTTTGTTCTCTATCTTAGAGGCTTTATGCATTTTCTTTAGATGTGAGCTCATTTTCAAATTTTGGTTGTATGAATAAAAAGTGGAATATGTAGATAATGGTGGCTGTATGTTAGTAAGCAAGGACAGTCGAAATTTCTTTGAGGTTGGATGGTTAATTATTTGCTTGTATTCCGGTATTTCCTTTCCCTGTGAGTTTGATTCTTTCGGAATTGGTTGTGAAATAAATGGTGAACTTTGAGATGGTATTACAGAGGATGGCTTGTCTTCATATATCTTAATTTTATTCCTTGGCAGCAATGTACGTGCAGTCTCTTTTATGGGTGTCATAAACTCCGGTAGTTTACTTTTATTGGGTATCGCTCTAATAGGCGAACGGACATTGCTATTAGAAATTTCTCCTACATCAGTCCGAATGATGTTAGGTTTTGCTTCTGTTAAATCATCGAGATTCTTAGCAGTAAATCCCTCTGTGAAATTTTCATATTGGCTAAATTTACTTGTAGTATCTTCTTTTTCTCCTAAACCATTAAAATCTTCGTAATTTTGATTGAACATGGAATAAACTTCATTCATAGCATTCTTTGAGAACATTGTTACAGTCGGCGACGATGGCGCGCCATACTGTTTACTAGTCATACCTGGCATGGGCGCCTCTTTCAAAGGTAATATTGATGTTGAAACATCTATTTTAGTTTTAACTGGCGAATCCACTTCGTATTTTGTATCTACATCCTTGTTTTCAGTGTTTAGACCAGGTATTGGAGGTTGGGTAGAAGGTAAGCCAGTAATTTTATCAGAAAGTATATTTCTGCGCTTGATATCAGCTTTAGAATTAGTCACAGATAAATCAAGGTTTCTTTTTACACGATCCTGTTTCTTTCTTAATATATCCCTAGAAATAGAACTCTTTGCAAGGATTTCTTCTATGCAATATTCTTGTGAATCATCCGGAAACAATAGCTTGAAATTACAAACTATCTTTTGAGGCTTTTTACCTTTCATTTCAACAACTTTGAGAACTTGGCTCTTATTTGATTTACTGTTTTTTTCTGGTGATTCACTATCATGAAAGATAGGTATCTTGGGTTTAGATTGAGGTATCAGATCATCATTATCATTCTGTTCTTCATTTAAAGTTTTACTTGTATTATCGTTTTTATTGTCCAAGTTTGTAACATCTTCTTTTCTTATCTGTCGGAGAGGAATGGGACTCAAGTTCGAGGAGTCATAGTTAATAATAAACGTGGGTATTCGGTACGTGTTCATAAATTGAATATACATGTTATTATTATCATTTGTAGTCCCATATTTCAAGGCATACTGTTCATAACTTGCAATAATTCTTTGTGTAGGAAAAGCGTTATTGTCCTTACCTAACCGTAGAATGGCTACCGATTCTTCACCTTTATTTATTGACGCTAAACATTCCGCTAATTGTTCATAAAATAGAGCCAATCGCACAGCGATTTTTTTATGATAAAGATAGCATAATATATTTATTTTCTCATCAATGAACTCCTTGTATACCATGTTCATGTAACTAATCCATACTCTCAACAATCTGGGATCATTCTTGAAGATTTCCAGATCCAAGAAGTACAAAAGGCATCTCTCCATAACATCCTGTAATACTTGACTACAGGAAATACCTTGACCTTCATTCTGGCAATGTTTCAAATGCTTAATGTATTCTAGATAGAGCTGCAGCGGATCATCCAGATTCTCTAGATCCTCATAGAGTAAATTTTCATAGTGCTTCCGCACATCTTCGAGATTGGGCGTGGCTTGAGGCTTCGCCACCGCCCAGCTGTCAAAGACCATTGTACATTTATCCGTATTCTTAACTTTCTATTAATTCCCAAGGACTACAACTGATCTACGCATGTCAGTAATACCATCTTTTGTAGTTTTTTATTATGATGCTCATCGCAACGAAAGGTTGTGTGTCCTACATATCGTGCGAACGCGTAACAAGGCTACAATTTCAGGTACAGAGTATGTAATAAAATAGAAGGATAAGCAATTTAAACCAGACAATTGGTATCCAAATGAATTGATTTATATAGCTAGAACTGTACAATGCTAATCAACTTAGTTATGGACACTTATTTTAGCAATAAAAGACCTATATTAAGCATGACAAAATTGTACTCCATCATAGAGCTTCTATTCGAATTGTCATTTTATCAATAACAAGAACTTCTTATGGTTCTATAGTGTAGTGGTTATCACTTTCGGTTTTGATCCGAACAACCCCGGTTCGAATCCGGGTAGGACCTATTATTTTTTGACGTGTTTTTGACACAAAAAAATTGGCTTCATAATGAGCTTTCTGTAATCTTTATCGATACAGGCGGCTGCAAACTAGTACATTCATAACAATTTGTAACCTTCACTTGCTAGCCCAATGTTCTACCGCCGTAGATGCACTGGTTTATCGATTTTTTTGTGACATTGCAACTTTATGTTAATTACTGAAATATTTATTTCTATTAACTTTGTAACTGGAAGTATCTATAAGCAGTTGCTTCCGATTGTGTTTCTTTACCTTGAAGCTTTTATTCTAACTAGTTCATCAAGTGATAGCAAGCTCATTAATTTGTGTTAAACTAAAGTTACCCATATTGAGGATAAGTGAAGTTCAAAATCGAGAGAATAATAATTATATAACAATTTATCGAATCAACTAATAAATCAAAGGCATAAATACAGAAAATAGTAAAGTACCTAGAGATAACTAAAGAAACATTAACAAACTCTAAAATTTGCGTAAGAGACAGAAAAAATGTCTACTTTAATGCTTGCAGATATATTGAAGCAAGTATCGTTGAACAACAGGAAGTTACCAGAGAATAATTTACCTGGCATCGAGAAGAAACCTAGAAGAATTGTTTCCGATGCGTCTTCTAGATCAGAAACTTTAGAGATAGTTGATATTAGGACCGAAAACTTGGGTACAAATGTACAAAACAACATTGCTCTATTTGTTGGAAATTTGGCAGAAGAGATTACAAGTGAAAGGCTTACTGAAATGTTTAAAGTATACAAATCATTTATTTCGGCTAAGGTTTGTACAAACGCCGATGATAATAGATCACTAGGACACGGATACATCAATTTTGGAAACAAAGAAGACGCAGAAAGAGCCACAGAAGATTTTAATTATAATAAAATAATGGGAAAAGAAATTCGAATAATGCCCAGCATTAGAGACTCGGTATACAGGAAGAATTTTGGCACCAACATATTCTTCTCTAATTTACCATTACAAAAAGAGAAATTAACACATCGTATGTTCTATGATATATTTCGTAAATACGGTAATGTGTTATCAGTTAAATTGGACTCAAGCAAAAATATCGGATTTGTTTATTTCGAAGACGATACCATCGCTAGAGATGTTATTAAAGAATTTAACAACAAAGAGTTCCTCGGCAACATCATATCCTGTGGCCTACATTTTGATAAAGAATTGAGGAAGAAACCAAATTTTGATAAACAGATATCCAAGTTAGACGACGATATTATAATTGAAAAGGAAAAGGAAATCTTCGACAGTAATAAAGTGGAAATAAAGATTGATAAAGATAAAGTAGCTATAATACAACCTAATGGTATATTCATAAAAAATCTTCCATTAGATACCAATAATAATGAAATTTTAGCCATTTTCAGTGAAGTTGGCCCTATCAAATCTGTTTTCTTATCACCATTAAATGAGAGTCGCGAATACCTCTGGGCATTTGTAACCTATAAGGATAAAGCATCAGTAGAGAAAGCAATTAGTTTATTTAATGGGAAGGCCATCGGGAACAGAAATGTTTTTGTTACCCATGCTTACTCTAAATATAATATCCCAACTCCCAAACCGATACTGTTTTTAAGCAATTTGAGCCCTATTTGTGACCGTAAGTTCTTGAAGCAGATCATGAATCAATTAAGCGTCAAACCTGAAGATATTAAGGTTCACCAATCTGAAAATCCCGAACATGTTACTTCAACAGGTACCATACAATTTAAGACTCAAGATGATTTAGATAAAGCCAAAAAATTCCTAAATAATAAGCTGGTTAGTGGATCCATAATATACGCCACCACTCGTAAAAGTAAAAAGAACCAAGAACAAACTAATTACCGGGAATTTTGTCAAATTTTACCCAATTCGCCATTTACTTATAAAAATTATGGTGATTATTGCTCAACTAATATACATGACCCATCTACTCACGATAAGATGCATTTTATGCATGCAAAGAAATTAAAAAATTATGAAGTACAGACCAACAAATTACCATACAATGGTTGTCAAGACAAGAAAGCAACTCAACTGTTTAAGAACGGCAGAGGTGCAATCCCTGCTAAAGAATTACTTTTGCAACAGATAAAAGATAAAATTGACAATTTGAAATATCCATTTGCAACAAGGCCCGAAAATCTAAAATCCTTAGCCGATTACATATTTATTGTTTTCTGGAACCGTAATGGACAGAGCTTATCTCAATTCTTGCTTCTACAGAATAGCTCTAAGGAGTATGCAGAAATGCTGAAACATCAAATTGAAACAGCCGCAAGCACGCTGGGTTTTGGTAGATAAATATTAAAGCATTCTGGGTCAAAATGGAAAGTACTTGATACAATTCAAGGTTCGATTTGCAATTTTTGTATATTCACACTTTGTATAAATTTTCTATTATCCTGGCTATTAGAATAAAAGTTTTAATGAACGCGAATACAATTACATACAGTATAACCAGTATGCCTGATAACAATGTTATGTATATGTCAAATTATTACGATAATTATTGATTAGAAATGAAGTTTATTAAGGTTAACATAAAGAAAAATACAATTCACGATAAAAGTGCTACAACTTGTCATTTATAAATTCAACATGATGTAACTTGCTCAAAAACCTTAAAATATTGATACAGTTTGCTATTTTAGCATGCTATTACCGTGAGGGTTGAATTCGGTGAAGAATAGATACCCTGCCGTTTTGAGTATATAACCCAATTGTACAGAACATATACTATTCCAGAATCAGAGATAAAACTTAAGAGACTATACCAGTTCGACATAGTTAGCTGGGAAAATACCTTCTCTGCCATTGACCTTACCAGTCCACCAATCATTCTGTGAGTCAGACTTCTTGATGATAGTAATAACGTCACCCTTTCTGAATGACAAATCGCCAGCTTCTTCTCCAGCAAAGCTGTACAATGCTACAGCTTTTGGAGCACCAGAAGAGGCATCTCTTCTTGGTGGTTCATCAGCTGGTCTGCTATTCGATCTACCATTGTTTGTGGCACCGGGGGATATCCTTGATTTTGAGAACCTGTTAGACAAATCATCAACATCGCGCCTGCTGTCACCATGTCTACGACTGTCGCCTCTATAATCATCATCATAATCGTCATCATAGTATGAACTTCTCTGGTTTCTGGCACTCGAAGCACCACCTCTACGATGATTAGCATAGTAATCCTTGGCTCCTGAAGGGTCATCAAAATCATCATCAAAATCATCATCATCTCTATACTTGTCTCTCCTTGATCCGCGACTGCCTATACGATCATAGCGATCATCATCGTTTCTTCTGTCACGTCTTGCTGCACCAGATCTACTGTATCTAGAAGTATCATCCGAAGTGAATGAACTAGGGATATCATCATAGTAGTCATCGTCATAGTCACTGTCTTCGTAATCATCCCCTGATGACCTATAGTTAAAGGCTCTAGACTCTAACACTCTGAAAAGCGGGTCTACTGATGGTGGTGGTCTAATTCTGCCAGACAATATCATCTTAGTGGTACAGTTGTTACCATAAAATTTACGGTTAGCCTCTCTTCTCTCCAGGATGACAGAACCTTCCAAGGACACACCTGCAAACAGACCTTTACTCTTGGAGTATGCAAACACTGCTGACACACCTCCTGCTGAGGCAGAGGCCGCTGCCTCCGCATTTCTACCCAATGGACCAGCTGAGACAGAGATATTACCACCAAGAGTGATAGTACCAAACTCTGAGAACGACCTCACTGCGTCCGGTGTATTCAAGATAAAAACAAAATCAGTAAGCTCTACACCCACCAAACCACCAGCACCAGCACCAGCCATACCAATGGCACTTGGTGCAGACCAGGACCCGTCCCTCAGACGGGCCACAATGACACCTGACCCAGCTCTACCTGAGAACAGGAACCCAGCTTTCAACACTGTAATAATAGCCAAACCCTTGGCATTCTTAAGCACATGTGGTGGAATAACTTGGTCAGCACCAAACACTTGGTTGGGTTTCACAAAACTTGCCAAAATCTTGGCAGCTTTCTTAGTCTCACTGTGCAGACTTCTAGGAATTGGATTATTGATACCCATGATCTTTTATACTGTTGGCACCTTGTATCAGTAAGCCTATGTTGGCAATGCTAGTTACTAAAATCAAATTAATACCACTTCAAAATATAAAGGACTACTCTATATAATCGTTAAATGATTGAAAAAGGGAACTTGACGTCAAATGGACTTGCCACTTTTCTGTTAATCGAGGAATCGGAAGGCTGGGTACTTTTGCTTCAATCAAACGATTATCAGGAGTGGGATTCCAAATTGACAGGAACGGATCCTTAATGGACTTGAGGAATTTGAGTGAAAACAAGAAAGCCTCGACGAGGATGACTTCTCACATGATGTCACTGGGGGCCCATGCATGATTAAACAGAGCAAATGAGCAATTTTAGACCAATCCTATTGATTTTAGTTATTTACCATATATAGTTTATGATAGGTATTTAGTATTCAATATGCATTTGTGTTTTCCTTTATAACTTCAAGCTCTTTAATTGAGCGAGCACAGCGGACTTTGCAGTACCACCAATGGCATCTCTTCTCTCCACGCTCATCTCGAAGTTGAAAGTCTCGTAAAGGTCTTGCTCGAAACGAGGATCGATGTTCTTGAATTGCTCTAAGGATAGTTTGTCTATACCGGACAAGTTCTCCTTTTCGGCCAGGGCGACACATTGTCCGGATATGCTGTGTGTCTCTCTGAATGGAACACCCTTTCTGACCAAGTAATCTGCCAGGTCGGTGGCCAGCATGTCCATGGTCAACGCGTTCTCCATCTTCTCCTTGTTGACAGTTAGAGTAGAGATAACACCGTCTGCTATCAGGATGGAGTGTTCTACGGTGGTTAGACAGTCAAACAATGGCTCTTTGTCCTCTTGCATATCCTTGTCGTATGTAGATGGGATACCTTTCAAACTCATTAGGAACCCACTCAATTCACCAAACACTCTACCAGATTTACCTCTCAATAGTTCCAAGGAGTCGGCGTTCTTCTTCTGTGGCATCAACGAGGAGCCTGTGGAGTATGCGTCACTCAGCTTGATGAAGCCAAACTCAGCAGTAGAGTATATGATCAAATCTTCAGAGAAACGAGAGACGTGGTTCATGAACAATGTGGCCCAGAACATCAATTCTACCACAAAGTCTCTATCAGAAACAGCTACCAGAGAGTTACCAATCACACCGTTAAATCCAAGTCCTTCGGCCAAGAATTGTCTGTCAATACCATATGGATGACCCGCAAGAGCTCCCGAACCCAATGGTGACTTGTTCAATCTCTCTGCAATTTGTTCCAGTCTCTTAAGGTCTTCTGTGAAATATGTAGCATAGGAGCTTAACCAATGTGCCCATCTGATCGGTTGAGCTCTCTGTAGATGTGTGTAACCAGGCATCAGGATATCTATCTCCTTCTCAGCTCTGTTAACTAAAACATTAATCAAGGATTTCATCGCAGGGAAGATCTTTTCATTTAAAATCTCACGACAGTATATTCTCATATCCGTGACAACTTGGTCATTTCTTGATCTACCGGTGTGAACTTTACCAGCTATGTCACGGCCGATTAGTTCGCCCAATCTTCTCTCATTAGCAGTGTGGATGTCCTCATCACTCTCATGACGGACAAACTTGCCCTCATCCCATTCATTTTCGATGTCCTTAAGACCAGAGTGAATCTTTGCCAATTCGCTCTCTGTGATTAGACCCAATTTAGTTAGACCAGCGGTGTAAACTTTTGTGCCTTCCAAATCGGCCTTGTACATTCTATAATCGTATGGTAAAGAGGCATTGTAAAGTTGCATTAGTGGGTCAGTCTGCCCTGTAAATCTACCACCCCAAAGTTTTGTTTTAGCTTGACCTGACATTGTATTAGTTGTATAGTATATGGCGTATGTTGTTATGCAATATTTAGCAAGTTGCTAGTAGTGAATGCTTAACCTTTTTAATTGTTATCGTTAAGTATACTGATAAGTTAAAAGGACAAACTATTGACATCGATTATACCTCGAGAAACTTGCTGGTTTATATACTTTTCGCTAGCACAATATGACACCTATAGCTCATCTCGCCTTATTCTACCACAATCACTGATAAGTTCGCCTTATCCTGCCGTTAAGTTAAACTTTCGCTACCGGATGCCTGATATGGCCAAAGGATGATTTAGACATTCGCCTGTTACTTCCACAAATGCTGACCTCAATCCCTCCCGACAAGCATTTATCAGTCATCAAGATCCTCTGCACGGCACTTTCTAAGAACCAAAATTTTTTGTACCGGCTCCACCTTCCGTTTCCGTACACTCTGCAGCTGGCTCTCCATTTTCGGTATGATTTGGCGAGATAAGTATTTATCGTATCACATTATACATTATGAATGTTGTACTTAAGTGTATACATAAGCATTGGTATAGTCATGTTTTCGAGTCATAGTCAAATAATTTATGGGCATGAATATTACGAAACGTGCGTTTTGTAGTCTTCAATTTTTATATTGGGGGCTATAAATAGGTAGTTGTGCAGATTTAAAACTGTTTCCAGAAGCTATTTTCAGAAACAGATGCCATATCTTCTTTTACCAGTTTCACGGAACCATCGGAAGTTTCTTCTAAGTGGTACAGGGCCTCAATCTTAATCGTATTGGTAATGTAGTCTAGCGCCTGTTTGTAGCAAGTACCAACGTGTGATACGGCATGGGCGTCATCACTTAATACAAACCGTGAACCACAGTATTGTTTCGCCAACTCACATATCTCAGGGCCAGGGTAAGGTTCACAGAGGCCTTTTCTGAATCCTGCAGTGTTTATCTCGATGGCACCACCATATGAGTCGATAGCTTTTAAGTTTCTGATAATCTTCTCCCTGAGAATTGGAAAGGTTTTCACTAGTGAAATGGATGTTATTGGAACAAAATCCACCTGCGGGTCATCGCTGCAGTCACCTGTGGCGGGATGAACAAACATCTCATCCGGCAGCAGTAATTTATACAAATCAAAGTGCCCGATAATGATCGGTTGCAGCTCCGTTATCATCGCATGCTGCATATCAAAATAAGATGACAGAAATTTAACAATGTTCTTATCGCAGGAATCGAAGGCTTCGTTCCATGAGTGTGGGTCAAAATCGATCGGTATACCCCTAATATGGTGAATCGATCCCACGGTAAATTTCAAATCGTCTCCATATGTCCTCAGCAAATACTTACTGTACTCAATGTGCTCAACGTCACAACACTCAAGCTCACACCCAACAAGAAACTTAGTCTTGCAATCACCACCACTATACTTGGCACGTATGCTCCGGCTGTGCTCCAAATAGCTGAGAAATTTCTCCTTAAGCACTTTCAATCCAAGCTCGCCAATATTAGGGTCGGGACTCATGTCCTCTTGCCGCTCCTCAGGGTACAGATACTTGCTATTCACCCGGGGCATGTGCTCAGTTAGGCAATATGTGTGGAACCGCATCGCTACAGCCTGAGCGACAATATCATCAAGAGGATCCACTCCATGCGCCACATAGTCTCCCGAATGTGAATGATGTGAATGCATTATCCTAGTCCACCTGCTTATACTGTTCCTGTTCGGGTCCCCAGCAATCAATAGATCATATGTCTTAACGTTTCGCAGCAATACCATATTAAACTCAACTTTATATGAGCTGATTTTTAAGGAACGGCTGACTCTGAACCAAAAACTGAGCTTCGCACTTTGCTTTCTGTGACTCAACTTGGCAGTAGCACTAAATACACCGTAGAAACCATGAAAAAAAGAAAAAAATATAAAACGCAAAAAAATATTACTGGACGAGTTGGGAATCGAACCCAAGACCTCTCCCATGCTAAGGGAGCGCGCTACCAACTACGCCACACGCCCATAATAATTTAATGACTTTTTGAAATGGTAGCATAAACTATACTGGTATGTATTTTATCACATGACCATATGGAAATGTACAGTGGCATGCCACTGTGGTTCTTCCACCCATTACATTCGATATACTTTATGATGGATACACTCCATTAGCTATACCAAAATACCGTCAAAAATTCTGACAGAAATTACCACACATGTGGTGTATAATATATACTATGTATTTTCCTTAAACTAGGAAAATATTAGAAAGAAACGCCTTCCTATTTACAGTAGACACCGACTAAAAGATACTAAAATGTAAAACAAAACACTTTATTGAGTGTTTTAGACTGTTGTACACAAGAAAAGTTCTTACTACATTTCGAGACTCTTTTTTGTGCATTAAGCACATCCTAGAATCTGGCTATGCTTCGCGTTGCCTGATACACCTATCAGAATTTCATTGCGATTCCTAATGTAACGAATAACAGTATAGAAAAGAATCAAAACTCTTGATGTTTCTAAAATCAAATCAAATAACAGATAAATGTTCAATTTGCTCTGGAACTACGTTTGCTACTTTTGCATTGAAATTAAAACCACAAATTGGCACTCACCTGAAACTTTTTTAGTATGGGAATTTAGAACAAAACGTAAACTTAGAAATAAAAGTATTCGGAAGGTCAATGCTTCAATATCCATCTTATAAATCGTTAGAGAACGGTTAGCTGAAACTTATATTAGGTTTTGCTACTATTGGATTCAAGGTTGCACTAGATTACTAGCTTCTCATGGCTGTCAATCATGTTAGAAGCAAATCAAGTAATGGCAAAAGGCTAGTACAATCGAAGCTGAATATCAATAACGAGACCATTCTGAAATGCCCCAAATGCGAGATGAAATACTCACCGAATTCGATAGACGATGTAGCAACACATAAGAAATACCATGACTTGCATATCAATGGCAGAAATTGGTCACAAACTTGGGGCATTCCAATTCATGATACCACTTCCAGCACTATAATAGCAACTCCATCTTCCTCACCTTTCAAAACGGGTAAAAGTGTGAATAATAAGAACAATGAAAGAATTGTAATGATACAAGAGAATAAACCTGCCGAGGTGAAGGCAATGCTTGAGATTATGGACATTGTAAATCAAGAGCTGAATGCCCCGCAGGATGAGAATAACTTCTGGCGTAAACCAAATGCTGAGCATCAGGGCAAAGCCATTGTCTACATCAAGGATAAAAAGGTTGTGGGAGCAATTACTGTGGAGGTGCTTAAACAGCACAAGTGTAGGTGGATGATCTACGAGACAAGGACTTTAGTTGAACATGTTAGACCTCAATTCACACTGGGGATATCTCGTATTTGGGTCTGTAGAGCGCAAAGAGGTAAAGGAATAGCTGAAAAGCTTCTAGATGCGGCCAGAATATCAGCAATCCCTGGACAGAATGTCGATAAAATGAAACTGGCCTGGAGCCAACCATCTGACAGTGGCGGGAAATTAGCTAAGAAATATAACGGCGTAAAACATAAGTCAGGCCATATCCTGATACCCTGTTATCTATGAGGTCTTGATTATTATCACCTCTATCGAAATATATACTCATTAACGTAAAATGGGTATTATTTGATTATTTGATTATATAACGAATGCATATTTAATTAGAAGTTATTTGAAAACGCGATTTGATGCCAGTAAGAACGATTTTATACTTAAGTAGACATCTTTGATGCTAATATCGTTAGCCTCACCTTTTAACTGTACCACTGGCCTTTCTTACACCACCAGCAGCACTGACATTCCTTCTTCCTGATGCGACTCTTCTATTCTTTGGTAACAATTGCTTCAATAGACCTTCTTCATCACTTTCTGTTGTTTGCCTTGTAATTCTGTTTTGAGAAGAGGAGTTTTGATAATTGCTAGTCATGGAATCATCATCCGAATTGTTGTCCACTACCATATTGTTGTGCTGTGTTTTGCTATTAGACTTGCCATTTTTACTAATTTGTTCTATGGTATTCGTTCCATTCTGACCTTTTCTTGGTTGACCTGGTGAGTGCTGTGGGACAGCAGTCTTGTAAGCTGTTTCGGTCGGCTTCATGTCATTTTGTCTTTCATATTTAGATCCTCTAGCAGGCGTCATTTCAATATCCCGTACCTCATCATTGCTATTGACTCTGTTATTACTTGTGATATCGGAAGAGCGCTTGCCTTCCTTTAATCTTTTCTTTTGTAGTCTATACTCTTCCACACTCACTAAAGGATATAAGCCGCCTATTATCTCGCTTGGCTTGGTGGAGAGTCTCATGGTATACTTCCATTCTCTAAAATCGTTTTGATGTAGATACAACCAATGTTGCTGAGGCCCCACAACCATACCAGGTCTAATAAATCTCAAAAACCCGATACATTCATTAGCTGTGAATCCATAAGTATATATTAAATGTGCACCAATTAAGCAACCTGTCCTCCCAAGACCAGCTTTACAATGCACAGCTATTTTACCACCTCTTCTTATTATAGTTTCTGCAGCACCTACAAAATTCTTAACAATTGACATATCTGGGCATGTACCATCCTCAAAAATAAGATCGAGGTGCTGAATTCCGACGTCCTCAAAATGCTTCTTATTATATAGATGAGAATTCAATCTTACGACTAAGTGGACATTATTGTTTGCAAAGAAGTTTAATACACTTCTGAAAGGCTGATTTAGGTGTGACTTAGGAGTCAGGGTACCAGAGGATAGAACCTTAGGATCCTCCTGAGGGGATGCAAATGCAATGAAATCTGGTGTTAGAACATTGAAGTCACCATTTTCAACATGCTCGTAACGTTCATAAGTCTCTAGATTAAATGAATGTAGATCGATCAATCCCTTTTCCTTAGCTCTCCACACACCATACACAACGTCTTGAATAGTAATTTCAAAGTCGGCGTTAGAGTAACCTGCATCTCTGAAAGGCATAAATGGTGGATCAACTTGGGCCAATGGTTGCAAAACTTGATGTGGTGTCCAACCTTGCACTAAGATCATGTAACAACACAACAGACATGCAGAGTTAGCTCTCTGCCTGGTCGAGGCAGAGGAGTAGAACACAACTGCTTTCTGTGCATTTTCTGGATCATTCAAAATTTCATGAAATATAACTGCGAAACGGTACAAGTGACCGATATTCATGGGACCAAAGTCCAAGTGAAAGCTATTATAAAAGATCGAGTCCTCGATGGTGAAAAAGACAATCTCATCAGTGGCTTCCGGGGTATAATCATATGCACCGAGGTAAACCCGACCTCGCAGGAATTCAATCGTATTGTCTAAATATATACTTCTGCGCATGTCTAATTTGTGCCTTTTGCTTCTACTTACTAATATCCTACCTTAGTTAGCCCTGCTGAACTGTATAAAATGCAATTGCAACTTCAGACCTGAGACAAACTCCTTCAATAATTGATCTTTTAAACCGCCGGAATTCAAAAAATCAAATCAATTCCTTGGATTCAAGTAATGGATGCTCGATTCAGTGATGTTGGTGCTTGATCAAACGCCGAGTTCAGAGAGTTTACCATCAATTTGAAACAATACCTACTACACCTTGGATCGTTATATTGAAAAATTTCGAAATTTTAGGATTTTTTTCATGAATTTCGACTATCGTGCGGACTCTTCTGAGAAAAAGCGGATCATATTTACCAGTTTCCATATTAAGAAAACATATTATTATCATAATATAGTCGATGATATGAAGCAATGAATATCTATGATTTGAATATTAAATGTATAAAAGCTAGCTACAGCACATGCTATTTTAATGTAGTTCGTATCTCGGGCAACAGTAATGCCCTTAAAATTGAAATATTGAATTTCTGAGTCGTGCCACTGTAAAAGTAAATAATACTAAAAGTTAGTTTTAGTTTTTGTGTAGTATTCAAACTATCATCTTGTGAACAATTCTCTTGACATATGCCCTGGGGGTCCTCTTTAGCAATTCCTTATAACGATCTCTTAGTTCAATTAATCGTTTTTCCTCATTACTATAAGAAAGATTGATGGAAGTGTTTGATTTTTCATCCGAACTCTGTCTATCGTTGGCATACTCTTTCAACTTCGTCTCAACCTCAATCAGTTTTTGATTATACTTAAGCCATACTGCAGAAGACCTTACACAGCATGCTAATAGTAACGCAAAGCTAAAGCAACACCCAGCAAATATTTGTGTATGCAGGTATGGATTGCTCTTATGTTCTGGCTGTGTCAGCGCTTGGGCTATTACCTCAGGTAGCAGTAACAAAGGTGCTCCCAAATAATTCACACAGGCCCACGCTGGTAAAAAATCTACTGGTCCGGCCATATCAGCAATTAACACAGTACTCATAACGTTAGCGACACCAACACAGGAACCTGTCATAATAGAAAAAAATAGTAGTTGAACAAAAGTGTGCGAGGGTATCCAAAATGCAAACAAGTATATGGCAAGTAGAGTTGTTAGCGAGATTGTGACGTTCGTTCTTCCAAACCTGTCACCGGCTAGACCCATCAAAGGACGACCAATGGCCTGGGAACCATTCAATACAGCGGTAAGAGTTGATGCATCATGTGCAGATAGTCCTTTTGCTATTGAGTAGGGTGAAAGTGTGAATATCATTAAATTATAGCCGAATAGTGCAAAGGCAAACCACACAGCAATCAATAACACAATGGGTCTCTTTAGAATTTTTACACTAAACATGGTATGAAATTCTTTCCTTATAGCCTTGAAGTTCTTTAGACCAATAGGCTTTATGGGCTTACGCTCACGAATCAGCATCGTAGCCACAACAACAGTAGTGGAACAACTAATTCCCAATATACGAAGTGCCCACCGAGTATTGCCGGTATTTTGTATCATTTTATTCGCTGCTAAGCCATAAGTAACCCCGCCGGCACCCGTTCCAAGCAGGGATATACCCAAAGCCACGGCTCTTCTTTTCAAGAACCAACCTGGCAACACCACTGTGCTTGGAACAAATATGAATGAAATTCCGAAACCAATGAGGACACCCTGTGTTAGGTATAATTGCCATATTTTCTTGGTAAAGGATGCAAGGATAAACCCAGCTAGCAACAGTGCATCTCCAAAGAGCATTGTTGGCTTCATACCTATAATCCTCATAATGACCATTACGAAGGGAGACATACCTTGCCCCAACGCTACAGTAAAACCGGCAATCAAGGCGTAGTCATACTTGGTTGCGTGTGGGTACGTATCGTTATTGAGATAGAAACCAAGAAATACACCAAATCCAGAGTTACAGCCCCAGGTAGAGAACATCACCAAGAACACACAGAAGCAACATATCCAACCGTAACCCCCATCCGGAGGGAGGTCTATTTGGCCAGTGGACTTATTCGTGAAGACTTTCTTTATAGTAGGTACGCGCTCAAGCTGTTCACCTTCTGTGGTCTGTGCCATCGACATTATGGACTCTACATTAGAAGATGTGTCCGAGGCAAGCTGGGATACTTGTTCTGATTTGTGCTGTTGTTCGTCCACATCTTCCATGGTTTCTTGCATGTTAAATGCGTCTGCAACATCAAAGCGTGACTCGAGAATGCGGTTCCGCTGGTCGTCAAGCAATTGCTCATCGTCTAGTTGATTTACATCCTCTCTGGGGTCTTCAAGGTCAGGTGTGGTGCTACTTTTCTTCACGCCGACACCCACGCTCTTGTCCCCGGTAAGTACCCGCCACAGACCATCAGTTACTGCTTTCCTCAGTTGTGTATCCTTTTCCACCTCGGGACCCATGCTCTTGAGACTCCTGAGACTCCTGAGACTCCTGAGGCTGTCGGGACAGGAAGACAAGGACTCTACAGAGGAAACCATTTTTGTCGCTTGTTCACAGTGCTGCACATTCAAATAACAAACAACTACAAGATGAACTATTGCGAAATATATATGTGTATTGTGTATTGTGAATTATCTGTTGTGGATCAGAGTCGAGATGAGCATAGCAATGTGTCAACGAAAGTGCCAAGTTCATCCGTTGCTTCTTATATTAGTCGATAAAAGTGGGCAGAAAAGCAAACGGATGAAGCACTCAGAACCTGCCGTACCACATTTTTTTAAACACCTTAGCCGAAAGCCAATTTATCGACAATCGACAAGGGAAGGGTCCAGAGACAAGAACGCAGAATGGATCGTAAAATGGAGGGGTACGCACTCTTGTTCACTCTTGATTAGAATATGTGCCAGTAACCCCTCAGAAAGTACTGCAGGGCACCCAACAATGAGCAAAACAATTTCAACATTTTAAAGCATAAAGACTATGATCGTACGGATAGATCTCTGCGGAAAAAACAAGAGAGAAAACCAGGTGGGAGACTTGGGGGGGGGGGAGGAGACCAAGGAAACAACGTAGAGAAGCCTACTGCATTACTCCTAGAACAGCTAGTAGCAATGGAGACAAATTGAGTAAAAAGCTTCGATTCATCTTACGTTGGGGTGGTCTCAGATGTGTACGCTACATTGTCAGTCAATTTCAGTTAAGTGGAAATTCAATCGATTCTTATGTAATCTTATTCATTACTTCTCCAATGTACGAGGAACCCACTGCTCTTCAGAGACTCGAAGTGCAACCATCGTAGTCAAGACCCTTTTTCAAATGACATACGTCATTTGTTGTTCATTAAGCCATACCAGAATGCCCCAGAACCGCCAGTGCAAACGGAGTAGTAACGTGGAGAAGTAACGTTTTGTGTCAAAGCAACACAGGAAGAGGAGACAATGCAGCTGTGAAGTCGAAGTCGGCGGGTCGTACACCCTGCGGGGCTTTCACTCCAAGGCCTGCAGCAAAAATTAGCTTTTCTTCTGCAGAGAACACGGAATCGAGAGAAGACACTGTTGCACTTTTGGGCTAAGAAGACTGTGCAAGGCATCCCCTTCCAGCGCGATGATAAGGAACGAGACATACCAGCCGGTCGCAATTCTGTGGAGTGCCCTACCCCTCACTTCCATTCGTTTAGTCCATGGAAAGCAATGAAAAGTGTAGATCGTTATTTGTCTAAATAGAAATGATGAATAGGTATGGATGGGGTGCTATAATGCTATTCAAGTTATCTACTCTATATGATTAGTTTCTTGGTCATTCTCTTGAAGTAAGCTGATGTGGTTTTGCTGAGGAGGGCGTCGTACTCCTCTTTCTGGTGTAAGGCGTCCAGCGCACCGTCCTCTTTGATCTCACGCAGAAGCTCCCTTCTCTTGCCCTCGTATTTGAGCCTAACGGAGTACTCCCTCAGCATCAATGCTAGCAAAAGCGCTGCTGTGAAGCAGCACCCCGCGAATATTTGCGTGTGCAAGTATGGGTTGCTCTTGTGCTCTGGGACAGTCAATGCCTGCGCAATCACTTCCGCAACGAGACACAACGGGGAGCCTATGTAGCATACGAAGGCCCAGGCTGGAAGAAACTCCTCGGGGCCCACCATGTCAGCAATTAGCACTGTGTTCATGACATTTGCGACACCGACACAGGATCCCACGCATATTGAAAAGAATATCATCTGTAGGAATGTGTGGGCTGGGATCCAGAACCCGAAGACGAACACCATCAAGAGTGTGGTCATAGTGATGGTGACATTAGTCCGACCAAATCGATCTCCTGCAAGCCCCATCGTCGGACGCCCGACCGACTGGGCGGCGTTCAGGATCGCCGTTAGCGCAGAGGCATTGTGAGCTGTCATGCCCCTTGCAATGGCATAGGGAGACATCGTAAACACCATGATAATATAACCTAGCAGTGCTAAACTAAACCACGTAGCAATTAACAGCACAAATGGCTTCTTGACCAAGTCAATTGTAAACATGACCTTAAATTGCTGAACAATGGCTTTCCAAGATCTGATACCCACGGGTTTCTTAGGCACACGCTCCTTGATCAATACAGTCGCGACAATATTACTAACTGTACATGTTATTGCCAATACTCGTAACGCCAGATGCGTATTACCACGGCTTTGGATCATTTTATTAGCAGCAAGACCATACACCATACCACCAAGACCAGTTCCCAGTAAGGATAACCCAACAGCAACTGCTCTACGTTTCAGAAACCAACCAGGTAGAACAACAGTTGCTGGAACACACACTATTGCAATAGACGCTCCAGACATTACACCCTGAGTCAAGTACAACTGCCATATCTTGGTACTAAACGAAGCTAGAAGGAAACCGGCAAGCAAAAGTGCATTGCCAAAAAGCATAGTGGGCTTCATACCAATAACTCTCATCATGACCATGACAAAAGGGGAGGCACCTTGACCGAGAGCAACCGTAAGCCCAGCGATCAGCGCATAATCGTATTTTGTAGCACCGGGATAGGTATCGTTGTTCAAGTAAAAACCCAAGAACACACCAAACCCAGAGTTACATCCCCATGTAGAAAACATTGCTAAGAAAACACAAAACACACAAACCCAGCCATAGCCTCCATCCGGTGGAAGATCCAATTGGCCTGTGGATTTGTTAGTGAAAACTTTCTTTATTGTTGGAACCCGCTCAATGGGGATGCTGTCTTCAGACTGGTAGGCTGATTTTATACTCTCATCATCACCGGAGTACCGCCTGTTCCTTATCTGGACATTTTCTTTATCTTGCATAGACTGCCTTGTGTCCACAAGCCGCAGTGCATCAGCCAGGTCAAACCTCGATTCCAGTAGTCTGTCATCTTCTTCATCATAGTCCACAGCTTTCTCATCTGCTTGCTTCAGGTCTTTTTCTTCACTCTCATGTGGGGATTGATCTCTTACATGCAGCACATCAACTATACTGGTACCATCATTAGTCAAAGCACGCCATACACCTTCCTTAGAGTCGCTTAGAGTTCTCGTTCTTGTGTTACCGTTATGCAGCTTGTACTGGTCAGCGTCACGCCCATCACGAGTATAACTTCTAACCTCCAGCGAGGAACGCTCATAAGAACTGTCCACAGAGACACTAGATGCACAAGAACCTTCCTCTACCATTACTGTAGTACAGACGTATATGAATTGCCTAATATCTAAACAAGTGTTGGTTGGACAAGTAGAGAGATTATTGTAGCTTGGCTTGTTTTTTTTAGAGTTAAAATAGGCTACAAGAAATATACTCTTGAGATAATATATAGCCTACTATATATACGCCTGCAAGCAGCGTCCACATTGCATATTGGGCATCGGAAATCCGATTATAAGTCTTTTTTTTTTGAGCAATGGCACATAGTAGTCCCCATTGAGTGGCCTGAACTTACAGTAGCAATGGGGGAATAATGCTCTCTAGTGACTAATTTCAGGATGTATAATAAGAAACAATCCACCACAGAGATCGGAGAGCCTTCAATTGGGCTCCTCCAATTTCCTTTCTTTTTATCAATGAACTTTAGAAGCTTTTAGAAGTTAGCAGTACATTAGTGAAGAGTGAAGAGTCATAAAGAGAGCTGAAGGATAAAAAGAAAGGTAAACAGCAAAAACAAAAGATTTTCATTACAATTTGACCTCCATGGAGAGAACTGCACTGCCTAAAGTCTCGGAGAGACCAGTTTCGACCAAGGAATGTGTCAATATGGGTGACCGTTTCTCGAGAAGTCAAGAGTAGCACATAACGATAGGTTTAGGGCCCTAGTCCCGGCACCGGTACAATGTGGTGGGAGTGTAAGGGTCTATACATTATACCAAGTTGATAGGATAGAACCAATAATGCTAGTATTATATTTAGAACAGGCTCTTGAACTGGCCGTTTTACGGCTTCATGACGATGGAGTCAAGCTTTTACTCCTTCACTTGATGTATCTGGTGAAGCCATAGAACAACAAAACACATTGTATAGAAAATGGACTGCATTGATATGACTGTCTTACAAACCACATTCCCCATGTATACTGCTTCTTTACTCATGTATTTCTTATGCTTCAGTTTGAATATACAACTTACCTAGTCAGAGCCACTTGCACACTTGGAATTCTTACTATTATTAGTGTCACGTGACTTTACTGACTATTATCAGCAAATAATGGATAACTCCCTCTTCCAAGAACCATCTGGCATCATCTCAATGGTATGTCTTGTAGATGACCTAGTACAGAAATCAATTGACATCATTCTATGTACCTACCTATCTATCTTGCCGACTATCATCAAGTCGGTTTGTAACTTGAGATAGTTATCGGAGAGAGGGTCACCTATAATAGTGGCATTTGCGTAACAAGAACACGGCGACTATCATTTCCTTTGCCAGTTTATTCTGACAGACATCCAAGAAGTTTTGCAGTTTACTTGTGTTGCATTCACATTAGCTGATAAGAGCTGAATGTTCAACACGGCCATTAGAAGAGCACCACAACAGCTTTAAGCCATTTTTTTATGGATGGAACAAATAAGGTCATTACAGGATAGGATTTTGTATCTACCGGATAATAGAGATGAAGATACTGGTGAGGTAACATACGGCATTGTATCAGATGCGGTGACATTGTCGTGTGCTTGTGTGGTTTCTGCCAAATTGTGCAACCAGAACTTGAAAGCATGTCCCGTTTGTGAAAAAGTCGACATCTATGTTATTGGTCCATGCAAACCGCTAAGACTACTTTATCAAGAACTGCAAAGGATCAAGAGAGATAGTTCAAAACATATTCTCACTGAATTTAAGGATATAGACCAAGCCGCTACAGTTTTACATGACAATGACAATACTACGAATGATAATAACAATGATGATGACATAAGTCATACTAACAGCAACATGAATACGAATGAAATTGATAGTCTTTTACCTCCTATAACTAAGAACCTTGAATTTTTTTCCATGATGGAGGATCAACCAATAGCTGACACAAGCAATAACAATATATCATTTCCGGTCATAAGTTCTAATACTGGAGACCAATCACTCTCTGATATACCAACTGCTTCACTTCTCTCTGATACCAAAAATAGTAGTAGTGATGACAATAATACTCAATCTTTGATGCATTTGTTTCACACAGTTGCGATTCGTGTTAACAACAAATACCAGGATAATGATAAGACTCTGTCTGGAGCAATTGGCCCTACGAAAGATAAATTACGTTATGATGTACCGTTTAGTTCCTTGAAAGAGGAAGAGGATGATTTCCGAGCCTTAGATAATGCTTCAAATACTAGAACTGTCCCAATATCACTTGAGAACAATTCGTCTAATTTCAGTTCTACAAATCTTGCCAACGAGGGAAATAATCAATATTTACAGTTTTCATCGCTGTCTGCAAGTAAGGCCAACGATTCACAAACAAATTTGGACCACATATTATCAGGAAATTCAGCAATATCGGTTGACGAGAAGAGGGAATTATACTATGCTAAGTGCTTCCCAATGTATAGGAAAAGATTTCAATTTAACACTCACTCAAAGTTTAATTTTATCAAATCCAATACTTCATCCTTCATTAATACAGCTATATCACCAGATTGCACTAAGTTTGCATTGATTACGGATTCTAAATGGGAGGTATATTCCATGCCAACTAGGGAGGATAGGCATTCAAATACACCACAGCTGTTATTTTGTGGCAAATCGAATGGCCAATATGGTTCAAATTACAAGGAGCTGAAAAGAAGTGCAAACAAGAAGCTGGATCATTCAAACTCCCATCAGTCATTTTGTAGATTATCAAACGACCTGCTAGTGATATCTGGATCTAATAATCAGTTTAGAGTTTACAATTTAAATGGCAATGGTGAATATATTCACTCATACAAGTCTTCATTTCCAATTCGATGTATTGATATAGACCCAGCTTCACAGATCATTGCTTATGGGATAACAGGGAAAGATAGAAACACAGGTGCAGAACAGGCATTGATAGCATTTCACCAAATAAGTAAAAATAAAGTTACAACTGAAACTGAATTTTCAGAACCTGTTACAGTAACTCTACCTTATCGTGATCCAATAAACTCCATCCAACTATCGAATGACGGCAAATTCATCTCATGTTCAACAGCACTGGAGTCCCGTTTCCTTATAATATCAGTTGAAAGACCAAAGGAACCGAGACTGTTAATGAAGAGTCTGAGAACGATTGATTCATCTATGGAATCAGAAGGTATTACAGATACGAAGCTTTTCCCAGGCAATCCTAACATTATGTGTGTAACGTCATGTGCTTTCAATTCACCTCCAATTGTGATCAACACAAGGATCAACAATAAGAAGAATGGTATAAGAACTGTTGCACAACCTAGTATGATAATGAGAATCAGTGAGTTGGGATCACAAATACACAAATGTGAAATATCCCCACGTAATGATTCCATTGCATTTTTAGATAAAAATGGTTCTGTATACGTGATGTCAACTCCTGCAATGATGGACAATGAGAAAAGAAGAGTTGCTTTAGTTGATATAGTAGCTAACTCTCACCGAGTTTACGAGTCTGCATCATTTCGGTTCAGTCCCGATGGCCATCAACTGTTTATCATCGATAGGAAAGGAATCTTATACATCGAAGACTTCGCTGCCGGCCAGCCTCAAGATCTAGACGTTACCAAATGTAAACAAATCGACTAATACGCTTTCATTAAACGAAATGCATTCTCTACAGTATTAAACCCAAACTAATTGTAATACTAGTATTATATAGGTATGTAATAATGACTATGAATTCGCAAGACCATATGTATAGTTTACTCCGGGTAACAAATATCAGAAAATTTCAGCTGAAAAAAAGTGCGATGAGCTGACAATATAAGCTCATCAATATTGGTCAGTCTAGAAGTATATACGATCCGATACCCACAAATAAGTATATTTACTAACTGCAACTTTACTAGATAAAATATATCCATTACTTGTAAGCATATTATTATTGGAACGCCTATTATATTCGAAGATTTAAGAGCCTTAAAACGAATAAACTTCAAATGGATAAAGCCCAGGATTTCATCAACAACAACCTTTTAACCAAGTGTTTCAATGACCCAAAAAATGAAATAGACGAAGGCAGACTGCTCGATACACTTATGTTGCTGCCGACAGATGGTGGATCTACATCGCGCATTAAAAAGATCATAGAGAAACGGACCAGACTACATGACACGAAGGTGAAGAATAAAGTACCGAATTCAGAACCTATAGATTATGACAAATACAAGCAAGCTAATTACAAAAAGATTAATAAAAGGTCTAAACAGTCACTTAAGGATTTCATAATCAAATCCAAATTAAGTGTTAATAAAGCCAAACAGATAGCCCATGAGAAGAATATTACAAAAAAAGCTGACTTGTTTAAATACCTAGAGACCAATGATCCCGAGCTTTATAAAGATCTGCCTAAATATGAGAAATTCAGGCCTCTATTTTCTGAACTTTGGATTAGCTATATACAAGAATTGCTAAACATATCATACCCATGCCAGAGTACAGAATTCAAAGCAAATGGCATGCAAATTTTGACAAAGTTGTCAATGGCAGATTATAATGGTGCCGCCCTAAGAGTCACAAAGAGCAAAAATCATAATACGGTAGGAATAGAAGGTATTGTTGTTTGGGACGCACAAAAGAATTTTATAATGATTACTAGTGGCTCTCTTGTGGATGAGATCAAGATAATACCAAAGAAAGGGACCCTCTTCGACTTTGAAATTCCATTAAATGATGAACAGGCCTTACAATATAGCATCCTTGGTGATAGATTCAAATATAGAAGTGTCGATAGAGCTGGCAGAAAATTCAAGACCAGAAGATGCGATGATTTGCTCTTTTATGTATTTGATAGCTGATATAGCCATATTTTTAGTTTAGCTCCATTCGAAATATAATCCGCATATGCATTTTTTTTTGAAACTCTCAAGTGGCAATCTCTCCATTATTGTCGGCCATCTCCTGAGTTTTCTCTGAATTGTTCCCATTAGCGTCAACATTTAATTTATCAGTGCCTTCTTCTTTTTTTTCATCAGCGGTCATATCAACCAAACCTCTTTTAATCTCATCTCTAATGGCCGGATCACTCAGAGCCTCACCTACAAACTTTTCAACATCCACACCAAATTCAGAGTCCTTTATTTTGGCGTAGTTGTTCTTTATTAGTTGACCTTCGAGCATTGCACTTGTCGAGCCCCTGTTCTTGAAAACAATCTCTTCATCTTCATTTACTAGCTGTCGCACAACATCAGAAACCGACAACTTGAGTGCCTCTTGTATAGTCTTTGAGTCACCACCGCACTCTATTGTCTTCGCCAATATCTCTTGCTTTAGCTTATCGAAATGTCCTTCTTTCTTAAATCTTTCCGTCAGATCGCGAGCTGGATCCTGCTTTACTGTCCTCCTATCCATTACACACCAATCGATTCTCTTACAGGTTATATTATTGCTCCTTCAACCTAACGGAACTTCCAACTCTATTGTAAAATTGCAACTTTGGCTCTCATTCTGTATTTTTTCAAGTTATTGTTGCGATGAGCTTGCTCATCGCAAATACTAGTAGATGAAAAATTATTAAGAGCAAATCCATATATTATGCAAATGAGTAGAAAGAATTGTAATCCAACAACAATAATTCATCTTCTTATCTATTTTTTAATCTGGTAAGCATTATTGAAGCTCAGAAATGGGTGGTAAAGGCTATTTACTATCATGAAGATTAAGCAAGATAATGCTATACTAGAATCATCGCAACTGTTGGAATTAAAGACATCGATCGCTCGACTCAGTGAATCTTTGATTAATGGAACATGTATTGTTATTACTCAGGATGATATACAGGCAGCCCGAACTATAGATAACATAATTGAAGACTCTATAATACAAGGTGATGAGTACTTATGCAGAATCGCTAGAAAACAGTTGAAGAAGCTTGTTGAGAAATGGATAAAGGCAAATTTTACCAAGTCAAAGTTGAGAAAGAATTCAATAAATGTGTTTGATCGTTACAATGGTGTTTGTGATCTTCTGTACTCAACCATCAGGAAGCTCAAACCATGGAAACATTTGAATATGTTTTTACTCCCATACTATTTAATGTACAGCCTGGCTGCAGTTCCAATGGCTCACTTAATCATATGCAAATCAATATTTAAGAACTGCTTTGAGACTGAAACATTAACTGTGAAGGGTGTGTTTGTCATAAAAAACATACTACAATATTGCGATGTTACCGATTCTGATCGGAATACTATCATTGAACTTGGTATATTACGTCTCGAGGATATATTAGAATCAGAAGGTGAAGATCAGGACTATTTTACCGAGTATGAGTCGACTATGCAACTAGGCCGTTTAATGAGTGAAAATGTCTATAAATACTATTTCAAGAAGGGTAATGCTCTTATGGTGGAAAACTTTCAAAAGATTCTTGACAAGTCTAAGTTTGAGCATATCAAATTGCAAGTGTTAGAAACTTTGTACAATGATTCTTCTAAGAAAGACTTCATTTTGGATACATTAGCAAAGTATATATGCTCTGATCCATTAGCAGAAAACATATCAGTCGTGCTAAAAAGATACATTACGATGTCCGCTAATTATTACCGTATTGATTCCCACAACCTAATGAGTGCACTGAAAGATAAAATAAAAAAAGAAATACTCAAAACCTATAAAAATAGAGACTATGAATTCTATGATGCTGTTCAAAAATTCTGTGAGAAGATGATCAAAATGAAGAATGAAAGCAATATCAATTTAGCGCCATCATCAAGAGCCCAACGTAACTTCTTTGCTAGTGAAAATGATATGCTTTACTGGAAGAATTTGTTTCACAGAATTGCCGAACTTCTATCTGATCCCAAGATATTCACAGAACGTATATTAATGCCAAAGCTAGTACGACAGATTGCCTTTGACACATTAGTTGACAGAATGCCGTTTTCTAAGAAATATCCGGCAGAAAACCTATTTCTAGAAGTCATATGTGAAATAGAACCACATTGCAGACATTTCACAAATCTAATATCAAGAGCAGTAGATAATGCTAATATCTTTAACCATTGCACGGAAACGATGCTATTTCTACCATTGGTATTTCCAGAATCTTCAAGAGAATCCCTCAGCATATCAAATATGAGGAATGATGTACCGTGTTGGCCAAGTATGGAATTGGCAAACTTCTGGCAAGAAAAAGTAGTGCAAAAACAGAATGAAGGAAAGACACTAAAACCTTGTTTTTCTATGCATACATTTTTGATTGAAACTCCCATCAGTATGCATGACGGTAGAAAATTAAATCTAGTATGCAATATGTATGTGGCAAGTATTATCTGTTTGTTCAATGATACTAGTGAATTATCCGTTAACGAAATTGTTGATACACTGAAGACCTGGAATTATGATCTCGATATTAACCGATTGACTTTGACATTAAAGAGAATGGTTCAGCAACAGATTTTGATTGTGCTACCCAATAAGAAATTCTCAATCAACTATAAACCGTTATTATCTAAAAGACAACAAAAACTTGGCTACATTAAAATCAATTGACAATGATACTAATCAAAAGTTTATTAGGATTTATATTACATAATATTTAAAACCTTGTCAGATGAGATGATTATCTAAAAAGCATTACTAAACCGATACGAAAAACATAGTTAGTCGGCGGTTACAATCATTCCTCGGCTTCAAATGCCTGATCAGTCACGTCTAGTAAGACTTCCATTGCTTTTATTTGATAGTTGACATCATTCCTATCTTCATCATTAGGAGCTATAATGGTTGGGCCCCATATTATACATAGTGATTTCGTATTCATCCTGTTCGTAGGTTCATGTTCCAAGACCCGTTTTAAATGAAACAATAATGCCCTCAACGTCCAGTATTGGGCATCCGGTAATTTATACAGTAACCCGTGCATGTAGTTTTTCCTTGTAGTTGGATCCTCAATTGCTACACATGTCTTAACTTCAGCTGTTATATCTCTAGGAAGCAGAGCATCAGGTAAAGATGCAAAAAAAGTTTTTAGTAATGAACCAACCAGATATATATCAGAATCTGAATGATTTCTTGGAGGTAAAATCATTGATACATTAGCTGGATCTTTATCTATTTCATCCTTTAGTTTGCTCACATCTAATACGTTGGCAGATTTTCTATATATTCCCTCCAAATCTAACCCGTATGTATCAATGACATAAATACTTTGGCGTACAATAGCTGGAACCATATCATTTTCGAATTCAATCAAATCTTCAAGTGGTACACCAAAGGATTTGAAATTCTTGGAAACACCTGGTGGCATCGAACTACCAGTTTGAATATGAGAGATAGGTCTATCAGTCTCACTGCCACTCATGGAAATTGTAGTCGATAAACTTGGTACTATTTTTGCCCTAGGACCTGGATCCAAGGTTGAGAATTGTGAGTTCATGGAATTTGATGGGATACGCTCTTTTTCCATGACATTCGAAGGCAATGATGGCAGTGACTGGTCTCTACTAGTATTCTGGTATTTTATGTTCCCAGAACTAGACGAAGTAGGCGCTGTTGATACTGAGCTTACACCGAGCTCTGTAAATGTACCTGATTTTGTCATAGATGGTGTGCTTGGGGATGAATCGAAAGGTGTGTCATTGTGCGTTGACAGAATACGTTTTGGTATCGAATTCCTGGATGGATCAACAGCAAATTTTGGTGGTTTTTTAGGGCCACTAAAATTTCTTTGGGAGCTTTGACTCTTCTTCATTGATGGATGTTTTGAATACTCAACTGGGATCAAATTCCTATTTACTAACATTGAATTCTTACCAGATTGATTATATTTCTTCAAGAACTGATACAAATCTCTCTCGTTGCTAACTGAGGCTGCAAGAGACTTCATCGATTTCGAAGAGTCCAATGGACTAACAGTTATACCTGTGTTCAATATTAAGTTCTCAGTCCATATAGTGTACTTTTGTAATTGAATGGCCAATGCAGTATCCATTTCGAGGATCATATCTTTCAATTCTCTTACAATTTTTGGTCTTTCCTTGGTAATGAAAGTATTTCTCAAAGAAGTAGAATGATCGACTTTTTGTTTGTATTCTAAGTCCTGCGCATCGATTTTCCGTAGCAATTCTTCTTCTTGCTCTTTATTAGTCTTAGAACCTCTAAGAGTCAGTTTGGTCTTAGAAGGATCAGTCATTCTCAACTTGTCCCAATCCTGACACAACGAGTTATAACGAGCCTGTGCCTTTTCTGCACTATGGATTGCATCAGTGACTTCCTTCTCAAGTCTTCTGCTATTCTCTTTACAGCTTTTCCTTAACTTAGTCATAGTGAATAGAAGTGCTGTCAGCTCATCGTACATTTTCTGTAGTGCTTTCACGTAGCTTGATTTGACTTGGCTCATCTTACCATCATAGGAAAGCACTTCATGCATGATACGGTTTAGAGACGAGTTGCTGCTGGGCGTCGTGTTAAAGAAATGCTTATATTGCTTTGCCAATTCATTGGTGTGCTCCTCTTCAAATATATACTTCTTGCGCACAAACTTGGTAAATTCCTCGCAGATCAGCAAAGACTGCTTCAACCTCGTCAACAAAGCATTGATGGCAACATCAGAGTTCATAACATGCTTTATATCCTCACTTTCAAACAGGTAATCCAGGTTCTCCTCCCTTTTCACTTGCGCTGATCCGGGCTGACTTATAGTAGAATCAGTGTTCCGCGAACCATTCATCGACCCATAGGAGCCCTCAGCGGGCCGCGCCACAGTAGAGTCGGAGTCCATAGCAGAGTGTCTAGAGAATTCGTCAGACACTGGGCTAACCACATCCCCTGAGTACATATCAGACGTCGGCATCTCTTATACTCCTTTTAAATCCTGCCAAATTTCCTGGTATTCGCAATATCTCCCCTGTTTCTCGCGGGGCAAAGCCAATAAAATACCTCCTGATAATACTAACAAACCTCGGTCAGCGTGGTTTGGCTTCTTGTTGGCTGTGAGACCCAGGATCAAGTTCCATCCAGTACTGTTTGATTGATGGCAATTCTTTTGAAATTTAGCTGTTCTGCGAAAATAACGCGTCCAGGAAATCGAAAATGCGATGAGCTTTGGGTTACATAGGAGACTTGCCCAAATATATTGCTTTACAGAGTTATGTAATATGTATTTATGCCACTGGCTTCAATGCGTACATCCGCACAGGGTACAGCTCCTTTGGCAGGCCCTTCTGTCTGTCTGTAGCGATGAGTTTCAGGCCGCTTTGCTCGAATATCTGTTTGAACTTTGTGTCTGACCTGGTGACGGAGGAGTCTGTGTCGTCGAAGTCGTCTGTGTCCGTTGGTGTATTGTTCTCCTTGACTATGATGGTCCCGTTCGGTTGCAGGCCCTCTACACACCTCCTGAAGAACTTGACCAGCTCCTCGTCGGGCAAGTGGCCCACACACCACTGGCACCATATCAGCCAGTACTTGCCCTTCTCGGGCACAAAGTCCTGCATGCCCAGCGCATATATCTCACCTATCTTGCCCTCCTGTCTCAGAGGCTCCAGCTCCTGGTGCATCTGCGCCACAAAGGGCTCGACGGGCTCGACAAGGTCAACCACATCGCAATGCTTGTGCAGCATGGTCTTGGTAACCCTGCCGATACCAGCACCCACATCACACCCAACTCTCTTGTACCCGGGCTCGACAACCATCCTCGACTTCAGCTTCCTCAGGAAGTGGTTCGACCCCAGCACATCCATCACAGGCACCACTGTGCCCTCGCCGTAACCACCCAGCACACCGTCCACCGTGGGCGGGATGCTCGTCCAGTAGTCAATAGCATCGCCATAGTCTATCAGCTCGTCAGGTTTCTCCATCTTTTCAGTGTCCTGTGTAGGCCATCTCTAATGTCTACTTGATCCAAACTGAAAAATTTTTCAATGCTCATACATTTTATAGCTTGCTATAGAAAATGTACATCGGAATATTTAAGAGTTAGACTAATCTCCAGGGCCACAAACCACATCGCTAGAACGTGTGGGCTATATACTTTGTTCTTGTGCGCTTGTGCCGGCCCCCCTCAAGCGGTGGGCTTCCAATTGCTCTTGAGCTATGTCCTATTTGGCAACAATCACCTAGAGTAGACCCAGTCCACCAGCGCCCGTACTTCCTTGTTCCACAGGTCCTTCATGGTCTCTGAGTTGTACCGCAGCACCAGCTGCTTGTGGTCCACTGGCACACGCTCCACCCGCTCACCGCTCACCTTGTAGTCGTAGTCGAACTGGTCGCCGTACTTCTCCTTGCTGAACACCAGGCTAGGCTTGCGGTCTATGACCCGCTGCACCTCGTCGCCTACCTGCTTCCACACAGACCGCTTGTAATGGTACCCGTCCCGGTCGATGAAGTAGTAGTAGCACGACGTCGCTACCACTCCGCTCACCAGCGTGAACGATCCCAGCTTCGCTATCTTGCTCATTGTTTCCAACTCTTATGCTGAACTTAGCCCCCTACAAAAAACGCTTATCAATGTCTTATCAGTCGCCAAAATCAGTCGCCAGATCAGTTGACAGATCAGTTGACAGTGCTGCCTATATGCCAGATAACCCAGCCCTCAGCACTATCGCTTTCCTTTAAAGAAGTCAGTCCCGTCTTGACTTCTCTGCATTCTTTCGTTGTTGATTGGCTTGGGAAAGCGATGACTCTTGTGAGAGCGATGAGCTATATAAAGAGCCAGGTAGTGCCGGTGTGGGAGTAGTTGGGCCATCAGGAAGGATAAAGAAACAATGATGTTGCTACGTGCCGCTAGAGTGCCCGTGTTGGGCAGACGCTTTCTTTCCCAGCAACAATTGATCTCGAAGCATGTGCAAGAGGTGGACCCCGAGATGTTCCGCATCCTCAGCGATGAGAGGAGCAGACAGAAGCACTCTGTCACGCTGATCCCTTCTGAGAACTTCACGTCGAAGGCCGTCATGGACCTGCTGGGCTCTGAGATGCAGAACAAGTACTCCGAGGGCTACCCCGGCGAGAGGTACTACGGTGGTAACCAGTTCATCGATAAAGCTGAGTCGCTGTGCCAGGCCCGTGCCCTGGACCTGTATGGCCTTGACCCTGAGAAGTGGGGGGTCAATGTGCAGGCCCTGAGCGGTGCCCCTGCCAACCTGTACGCTTACTCCGCGGTCATGGAGGTCGGCGACCGTCTGATGGGTCTCGACTTGCCCCACGGTGGGCACTTGTCTCACGGATACCAATTGCCTTCCGGAACTAAGATCTCCTACATCTCAAAGTACTTCAACACCATGCCATACCACGTCAACACCGAGACCGGTATCATTGACTATGACACTTTGGCCATGACCTCTAAGCTGTTCAGACCAAAGGTCATCGTCGCAGGTACGTCCGCATACTCGAGGAAGCTGGACTACGCTAGGTTCAGAAAGATCGCCGACGGCTGCGGTGCCTACTTGCTGAGCGACATGGCCCACATCTCCGGTCTGGTGGCCGCCAATGTCATAGACTCCCCATTCGAGCACTCCGACATAGTCACCACCACCACCCACAAATCCCTAAGAGGCCCCCGTGGTGCTATGATATTCTACAGAAAGGGTATCAAGAAAGTCAACAAGAAGACTGGCAAGGAGACCCCATTCACTTTCGACAAGACCATCAACTTCTCAGTGTTCCCAGGCCACCAAGGTGGCCCACACAACCACACCATTTCTGCATTGGCTGTGGCATTAAAGCAAGCAAAGACCCCCGAGTTCGTCGAGTACCAGAAGCAAGTGGTCTCCAACGCAAAGGCCTTCGGTGACGAGCTATTGAAGCGTGGCTTCGAGCTAGTGTCCGGCGGTACCGATAATCACTTGCTTTTGCTAAACCTGTCCAACATGGGCATCGACGGTGCTCGTTTGGAGGCTATCCTGGAGAAGATTAACATCGCCGCAAACAAGAACACCATCCCAGGTGACAAGTCCGCGCTGTTCCCATCAGGTTTGAGAGTAGGTACCCCAGCCATGACTACCAGAGGCTTCCAAGAACAAGACTTCAAGAAGGTCGCTGAGTACATCGACAACGCCGTTAAACTATCCATTGCTCTGAAGTCCCAGGAGTCCGCAGACGCTAAGGACGTCAGATCAAAGCTAAACAGCTTCAAGCAGTTGTGTGACCAGTCTGAACCAGTGCAAAAATTAGCCGAAGAAGTGTCCTCATGGGTAGGCACATTCCCAGTTCCTGGCGAATTGTAGGATTCAAATATTATATGATGTAAAATTAAATAATACTGTAAATCTAAAGAAAAAAACAACACTAATATTATTATTCTTAACGTTACTCAAGAGGAAGAATAATTGTCCTGCTATACTATTACAATTTGCATAAAACCTTGCAGTCTAAGCTTAGCAATTACATGTTGATTGCAATACCGATTTATTATTCAGGTTTACGACATTGTCTGGCTGTTCAACTGCAGCACTCTTCAGCGTGAATTGGTCTGACGGTATACCCTTGACGATATGATCAAATAGCTCCTCTATGCCTTCCCCTGACTTTGCGCTCACGGCCTGAAACTGCTCTTCAACTCTTTGTGGCAAGGTACTACGCTCCTCGTCACTGCACAGGTCCATCTTATTGCCCACAAGTACGATATTTATCCTCTCCCGTCCTTTGTTCTCCACATATGTGTTCAGCTCGTCTATCCATTTGTGTGCCATCGATAGACTCCGCAGGTTACTCACATCAAATACCACAATGGCAACGTCTGTGTTCCTGTAGTACATCGGAGTCAGGGACCTGTACCGCTCCTGCCCAGCGGTATCCCATATCTCCAGCCGCACTTGGTATACGTCTCCGTCTCGTATATACTCCAGGTCTTTGGTCACATACGCCGCCCCAATGGTGGCATTGTTCCGCAGGTACTTCCCAGTGCTGAACCTCGTCACTATCGCAGACTTCCCAACAGCGGACTCCCCCAGCAGCACCACTTTCAAGCTCTTCTGATACACTAATGTTTCACTCATCGCTGGGCCTCTGTACTGCTGTCATCAAAGTTAATACTGAACCTTCGAGCCCTTTCTGCTCCTTATTAA